>NC_079213.1:61487780-61545280 GCF_029633865.1 Lampris incognitus
GAACTACTGCAGAAGGATAAGTTCGGTCACCAGGCTACAGAACCACTGCAGCAGGACCAGTTTGGTCACCAGGCTACAGAACTACTGCAGAAGGACCAGTTTGGTCACCAGGCTACAGAACTACTGCGGAAGGACCAGTTTGGTCACTAGGCTATAGAACCACTGCAGCAGGACCAGTTTGGTCACCAGGCTACAGAACGACTGCAGAAGGACCAGTTTGGTCACCAGGCTATAGAACCACTGCAGCAGGACCAGTTTGGTCACCAGGCTACAGAACTACTGCAGAAGGAACAGTTTGATCACCAGGCTATAGAACCACTGCAGCAGGACCAGTGTGGTCACCAGGCTACAGAAACACTGCAGCAGGACCAGTTTGGTTACCAGGCTATAGAACCACTGCAGCAGGACCAGTTTGGTTACCAGGCTACAGAACTACTGCAGAAGGATAAGTTCGGTCACCAGGCTACAGAACCACTGCAGCAGGACCAGTTTGGTCACCAGGCTACAGAACTACTGCAGAAGGACCAGTTTGGTCACCAGGCTACAGAACTACTGCGGAAGGACCAGTTTGGTCACGAGGCTATAGAACCACTGCAGCAGGACCAGTTTGGTCACCAGGCTACAGAACCACTGCAGAAGGACCAGTTTGATCACCAGGCTATAGAACCACTGTAGAAGGATCAGTTCGGTTAACAGGCTACAGAACCACTGCAGCAGGACCAGTTTGGTCACCAGGCTACAGAACCACTGCAGAAGGATCAGTTTGGTCACCAGGCTATAGAACCACTGCAGCAGGACCAGATTTGTCACCAGGCTATAGAACCACTGCAGCAGGACCAGTTTGGTCACCAGGCTACAGAACCACTGCAGCAGGATCAGTTTGGTCACCAGGCTACAGAACCACTGCAGAAGGACCAGTTTGGTCACCAGGCTATAGAACCGCTGCAGCAGGACCAGTTTGGTCACCAGGCTACAGAACCACTGCAGCAGGACCAGTTTGGTTAACAGGCTGCAGGACCAGTTTGGTCACCAGGCTACAGAACCACTGCAGAAGGATCAGTTTGGTCACCAGGCTATAGAACCACTGTAGCAGGACCAGTTTGGTCACCAGGCTATAGAACCACTGCAGCAGGACCAGTTTGGTCACCAGGCTACAGAACCACTGCAGCAGGATCAGTTTGGTCACCAGGCTACAGAACCACTGCAGAAGGACCAGTTTGGTCACCAGGCTATAGAACCACTGCAGCAGGACCAGTTTGGTCACCAGGCTACAGAACCACTGTAGAAGGATCAGTTTGGTCACCAGGCTATAGAACCACTGCAGCAGGACCAGTTTGGTCACCAGGCTACAGAACCACTGCAGCAGGACCAGTTTGGTCACCAGGCTACAGAACTACTGCAGAAGGACCAGTTTGGTCACCAGGCTATAGAACCACTGCAGCAGGACCAGTTTGGTCGCCAGGCTACAGAACCGCTGCAGAAGGACCAGTTTGGTCACCAGGCTATAGAACCGCTGCAGCAGGACCAGTTTGGTCACCAGGCTATAGAACCACTGCAGAAGGATTAGTTTGGTCACCAGGCTATAGAACCACTGCAGCAGGACCAGTTTGGTCACCAGGCTATAGAACCATTGCAGAAGGATCAGTTTGGTCACCAGGCTATAGAACCATTGCAGCAGGACCAGCTTGGTCACCAGGCTACAGAACCACTGCAGCAGGACCAGTTTGGTCACCAGGCTACAGAACGACTGCAGCAGGACCAGTGTGGTCACCAGGCTACAGAACCACTGCAGAAGGACCAGTTTGGTCACCAGGCTATAGAACCACTGCAGCTGGACCAGTTTGGTCACCAGGCTACAGAACCAGTGCACCAGGATATAGAACCACTGCAGAAGGACCAGTTTGGTCACCAGGCTATAGAACCGCTGCAGCAGGACCAGTTTGGTCACCAGGCTACAGAACCACTGCAGCAGGATCAGTTTGGTCACCAGGCTATAGAACCATTGCAGAAGGACCAGTTTGGTCACCAAGCTACAGAACTACTGCAGAAGGACCAGTTTGGTCACCAGGCTATAGAACCACTGCAGCAGGACCAGTTTGGTCACCAGGCTACAGAACCACTGCAGAAGGACCAGTTTGGTCACCAGGCTATAGAACCACTGCAGCAGGACCAGTTTGGTCACCAGGCTACAGAATCACTGCACCAGGATATAGAACCGCTGCAGCAGGACCAGTTTGGTCACCAGGCTACAGAACTGCTGCAGAAGGACCAGTTTTGTCTCCAGGCTACAGAACCACTGCAGAAGGATCAGTTTGGTCACCAGGCTATAGAACCACTGCAGCAGGACCAGTTCGGTCACCAGGCTATAGAATCACTGCAGAAGGACCAGTCTGGTCACCAGGCTACAGAACCACTGCAGAAGGACCAGTTTGGTCACTAGGCTATAGAACCATTGCAGCAGGACCAGTTTGGTCACCAGGCTATAGAATCACTGCAGAAGGACCAGTTTGGTCACCAGGCTACAGAACCACTGTAGAAGGATCAGTTTGGTCACCAGGGCCACAAAACAGTTTGTTTTGTTTTGGATCGGTCCGTTTGAGAGGCTGAGTGGTTTGTTGAAACTCAACCCCGCATCGCTGCTGCTGCTGGTGTCGTCTACCTCTTCAGTCCACATGACCGCATGCTTCTCAACTAACCATGCCCCATCTACTGCCTGCTGAGACTCCATCATCATGTCATGCCGGCTGAGTCAGTGTTGGCTTGTTGAGCTGTAACCCCACCAACACCACCACATGGCATCCAAACATAACAAACAATGTTTCACAATCTGACAGGGCAGATGAGGGTGAGCCATCCAGATACAGGATAGAGAGCTGTTGATACTTGTGGTGGAGGTGATAAAACTACAGGGAAGTGGGCAGATAAAGAGGTAGGTTGAGATGGAGAATTTTGAGAGAGAGAGAGAGAGAGAGAGAGAGAGAGAGAGAGAGAGAGAGAGAGAGAGAGAGAGAGAGAGAGAGAGAGAAGAGAGAGAGAGAGAGAGAGAGAGAGAGAGAGAGAGAGAGAGAGAGAGAGAGAGAGAGAGAGAGAGGAGAGAGAGAGAGAGAGAGAGAGAGAGAGAGAGAGAGAGAGAGAGAGAGAGAGAATGTCTTGCACAATGTCTTGAGCAAAAGCCAAATTGGATTTATACCAAAACACCGCACAAACTGAGCATATTTACACCCCTATATACCCTAATTGATAAACGTATAACACAAAATAAAACATAAAATTCTGCCTGTTTTTTGACTTCCAAAAAGCTTTTGATTCTATTTGGCATGCAGGACTGTTCTACAAAGTTATTGAGAGTGGTGTAGGGGGTAAAACATATGATATTATGAAATCAATGTATTCTGGCAATATGTGCAGCATAAAAATTGGCAAAAAAGAACAGAATTCTTTACCCAAGGGCGAGGTGTCTGTCAGGGCTGTATCCTCAGCCCCTGCACTCTTCAATATCTACATCTCTGAACTGGCCACTATACTAGAAAAGTCCTCTGTCCCCGGGGTAAGTCTCCACAGTCAGGAGGTGAAATGTCTACTCTTTGCAGATGACCTGGTTCTGCTGGTCTTCCATAGCAGGTGGCCTACAGCAGAGCCTGGATCTGCTAGAACATTACTGTCAAGACCTGGGCTCTGACAGTAAACCCCAAAAGACCAAAATAGCGATATTCCAAGAAAGATCCAGATCTCAGGACGTCCTACCTAAATTCTCAATTGGTACAAGCATGTAGAGTACTGCACACACTATACCTGTTTAGGATTAAAACTAAGCTCAACTGGACATTTTAATGAAGTAGTTCATGAGATGAGAGGGAAAGCACACGGGCTTTCTACACCATAAAAAATATACACACAGAAATACCAGTTAGAATTTAGTTAAAATTAATTGAGTGTGTTATTGAACCAACTGCACTCTATGCAGTTAGGTGTGGGGTCCACTTACAAAACAAGACTTTACTCAATGGGATAAACACCCCCATTGAGACCCTGCATGCAGAGATCTGTAAGATCCTCCCATGTCCAGAGGAAAGCTGCAAACAATGCATGCAGGGCAGAATCAGGCCAGTACCCACTAATACTAAACATACAAACAAGAGCAGTTAACTTCTGGACACAACTAAAACTAAGTGACACCCTCTCGTATCACCAAGCCCTGCAACGCCAAGAGCTGAATAGTAATAGGAACCCCCCTTATCCAACTGGTCCTGAGGCTGGAGGGACCCCAAACCTGCTCTATTAACACACCTCAGCAACACAACACATCACCAGCCAGACCCAATCAAATCACCAAACAGTTAAAACAAACTACATCACACATTGTAACACAAACAAACACACAGAGCAACATGCAGTGCTGTCTGTCTCTACATGGACAGTTCTGTCTGTCTCTACATGGACAGTCCACCACAGCAGATGATGTGAGCATGGTGACGGACCAACAACTAAAAAGAACCTTGACTGTGTACAGACTGAGTGAGCACAGCCTTGCTGTTGAAAAGGGGAGACACAGGAAGACCTGCTTCCTGCAGAGCAAAGGCTGTGCTGTCACTGCACCCTCACTATCCTCATCATCATCATCATCATCATCACTGCACCCTCAGTGAGCCGGAAACAGAGCTACACTTCCTCACCACATATGGAAAATATAAACATGTTAGAGAAGCACATTTTAAACTATTCCAACTGATAAGAAACGTTTTTCTAAACCTACCAAATGAAGAAAAACTACCAGTCCTGCTAGGGGAAGACCCAAAGAGCTGTAAGGTAGCAGCAGTCTATGTTGCTGCCTGCCATAAAGTGAGGCACCGGTGAGTGTAAGTTAGCAGTAGTCTATGTTGCTGCCTGTCATAAAGTGAGGCACAGTGAGTGTAAGATAGCAGCAGTCTATGCTGCCGCCTGCCATAAAGTGAGGCACCGTGAGTGTAAGTTAGCAGCAGTCCATGTTGCTGCCTGCCATAAAGTGAGGGAGAGTCAGTGTAAGGTGGCAGCAGTCTATGTTGCTGCTGCCATAAAGTGAAGCACCAGCGAGTGTAAGTTAGCAGCAGTCTACGTTGCTGCCTGCCATAAAGTGAGGCACAGTGAGTGTAAGGTGGCAGCAGTCTATGTTGCTGCCTGCCATAAAGTGAGGCACAGTGAGTGTAAGTTAGCAGCAGTCTATGTTGCTGCCTGCCATAAAGTGAGGGACAGTGAGTGTAAGTTAGCAGCAGTCTACGTTGCTGCCTGCCATAAAGTGAGGGACAGTGAGCGTAAGGTAGCAGCAGTCTGTGTTGCTGCCTGCCATAAAGTGAGGGACAGTGAGTGTAAGTTAGCAGCAGTCTATGTTGCTGCCTGCCATAAAGTGAGGGACAGTGAGTGACAGTCACCTGACACACGTTGTTGCTGCCATATTCGATGACAGTGTGTCCTCTTGTCTTGTAGTGTGTTTCTTTGTTGTTGTGTGTTTGTTTTCAATAATGTTTTTCAATTACTGTTGAGCTGTTTTTCAATGTTTGGACACTTGCTTTGGCAATATGTACATTGTTACATCATGACAATAAAGCCATTTGAATTTGAATTTGAGAGAGACAGAGACATTGTCAGAGAGGGAGAGAGAGAGAGAGGAGAGAGAGATAGAGGTAGAGAGAGAGAAAAAGATAGAGACGGAGAGAATTGAATTCGAATATTTAAAACAAGTCTTTATTTAAAAATTATCAAAAACAGACTTGATATCTTTTTAACAATAGTAACAATATTGGTCAAATTACAAACAAACACTTAACATGCATCTTTTAACGATCCCAAAAATAATCATTCAACAACAATTCAAAACATAAGAGAGAGAAGAGAGAGAGTGAGAGAGAGACAGAGAGAGAGAGACAGAGAGAGAGGGGGAGAGCGAGAGAGAGACAGAGAGAGAGGGAGAGAGAGAGGGCGAGAGGGGGAGAGAGAGAGAGAGACAGAGACAGAGAGAGGGAGAGAGCGAGAGAGAGAGACAGAGAGACAGAGAGAAGGAGAGAGCGAGAGAGAGACAGAGAGAGAGGGAGAGAGCGAGAGAGAGAGAGAGAGGGGACAGAGACAGAGAGAGGGAGAGAGGGGGAGAGCGAGGGAGAGACAGAGAGAGAGGGAGAGAGCGAGAGACAGAGAGAGAGGGGGAGAGTGAGAGAGAGACAGAGAGAGAGGGAGAGAGAGAGGGCGAGAGCGAGAGGGGGAGAGAGAGAGAGAGACAGAGAGGACAGAGAGAGGGAGAGAGCGAGAGAGAGAGAGAGAGAGAGAGAGAGAGAGGGGGGAGAGAGACAGAGAGAGAGAGAGGGAGAGAGAGAGACATAGAGAGAGAGACAGAGAGGGAGAGAGCGAGACAGAGAGAGTATGAGGGGGGACCACAGCCGAGGCGTCACTTCAGCAGAACAGTAGACTCTGTGTCCTGTGTCTCACGTTACTTTGTAAAATAACGTTTATCAACTTTATTATGGACGCTGGAATGTCGACACGTGCGTAACCCGGCCACGTGTGGGCGTGGGCGGCATGGGTGAGTGAGTGCCCGCTACGTGGGCTCAGATGTGACTTTCAGTCATGGCGGTGTGCTGTACATCTGCGGGCCGCGCTTAGCCTCGCCTTGTAAATCAGCCCGGTTTGAGCGCCCCCGTGCTGGCCATCGAGTCCAGAGCACCCCCCGAGAGTGTAATGTATGTTTTCACCCCTCTGAGTCCTCTGCTAACGCAGATCTGTCAAACAAAACCCTGGGCTGCTGCCCCTGGGCCTTCGGTGCCGAGCCCTCACAAGTCACAGTGGTCATGAAGCTTACTGCTAACATGACCCAGAAAGCCCTTCTCTGCAGCTGATGGGGTTCTCTGCAGCTGATGGGGTTCTCTGCAACTGATGGGGTTCTCTGTAACTGTTGGGGTTCTCTGCAGCTGATGGGGATCTCTGCAACTGTTGGGGTTCTCTACAGCTGATGGGGTTCTCTGCGGCTGATGGGGTTCTCTGTAGCTGATGGGGTTCTCTGTAGCTGATGGAGTTCTCTGTAACTGTTGGGGTTCTCTGCAGCTGATGAGGGTCTCTGTAGCTGATGGGGTTCTCTGTAGCTGATGGAGTTCTGCTTAGAGTGATGGGATTCTCTGCAACTGATGGGGTTCTCTGCAACTGATGGGGTTCTCTGCAACTGTTGGGGTTCTCTACAGCTGATGGGGTTCTCTGTAGCTGATGGGGTTCTCTGCGGCTGATGGGGTTCTCTGTAGCTGATGGAGTTCTCTGTAACTGTTGGGGTTCTCTGCAGCTGTTGGGGTTCTATGTAACTGATGGGGTTCTCTGTAACTGTTGGGGTTCTCTGTATCTGATGGGGTTCTCTGTGACTGATGGGGGTTTAGGCAGAGAGAACAAGGCAGGTTTTACCAAGGTTTTACCAGCACTGGTAAAACAAGCTTGTTTTACCAGTGCTGACCGTGTGTGCTTGAAAGTACTAGGTGTAAAACATGAATGTGGTGTGTAGCGGTGCTTGCAGGACCCTCCATGGCTGCTCATGCAGTATGTTTACACCTGCGTCCGCCACAAACAGGGATTCCTTGGAGGGGCATTAGCCTCTCCGCCGTGCCCCACAGCCCGGGCTCGGGTCGGGCCCGGCGTGCTCGGGGCCCAGCTGGGAATGCGCGCCTCAGATCCAGGCTGTAATTTATCTTGTATGAGGCCAGGTGGGAATGGGGGCTGTCAGCGTGGGGTTAGTGATGGGTTGCAGCAGTGGCTAGCGGGGGACCTGGACAGGGCTCTCACAGTTGGTTAACCCAAACGCACCTTCCACTGAGGGGAATCCTTTGTTCTGTGGGCCTGTCATGGAATGGGGTGGGCGGATGGCTCGGTGCGGCAGGGGAGGGGGAACTTTACCTCAGACCCAACCGAGGTAAACATGCACGGGTTTAGACACACACACACACACACACACACAGGTAGCATGACAGGACGACGTGTCTGACCTGAGCAGCCGGGTGGGAGGGAGGTGGGAGGGTAAATGGATGCAGAGAGGAGAGGAGAGGCCACGTCTCCTTCAGCAGATTACACAATAAACCCTGACACGTGTTCAGCATCAGATTGAGGCGCAAAGAATTACCTCGCTGCCCTTTCCTGAGAGGGCCGCTTCCGTGTTTGTGTGCCAGTCTGTATGTGTGTGTTGTGTGTGTGTGTGTGGTGTGTGTGTGTGTGTGTGTGTGTGTGTGTGTGTTCTTACTCTTGAAGACCATGAAGTTTGGTGTGTTTCTGCAATGTCTGTGTGAATTTCTATTAAGTCGTAGTGGCCATTCAAGACTGTCCTCCACCAAAAGGCCAGCCCGTAGGTGGTTTGTACGAGCAGCCTATTACCACCTGTAGTGGGGTTTTAAGCTACTCCCTCGCGCTCCTCCGTGATTATAACACGTTACTTTCCCTGTAACAGTAAGCATCTCCTTCCATAAGCTGTCGCGAGAAGGTCACATAGTGGTTATAATGTCCATGCTAGCTGACTTGCTAACTTGTGGCTAACGTTAAGCTAGCTCTTATGACGTCATTCATAGGTAAACATACTGCCAATAGCAATCTCATTTACTATACTAGACGGCGAAACCCCACAAAACCCACTGACTACATATTCTGTTGTTCTCACACTGTTTTAAAAACCCACAATGCACAGAGGCGAAAAGTATCTGTGGCATACCTCCTGCCGCCGGCAGGGGCGCTAATTTAGGAAACGCTCCTGTGGGTCGTATTAGAGGAGAAACGATCTATGTGGTCGTATGTGTTGGAGGGCTTGATGGACCATTCTGTTTAATATATTTCTGCTGCAAATGCGTGTGTGTGTGTGTGTGTGTGTGTGTGTGTGTGTGTGTGTGTGTGTGTGTGTGTGTGTGTGTGATAATAATGGCCGTGTGGTTTCATGTGTTCTCAGTGTGGGAGTGTGTGTGAGTAGGGGCCGGAGTTTACGTACAGTGTGTTTCATATGAGTCATGTGTTTCTATGGACTTTGTGCACGTGTGTGTGTGTGTGTGTGTGTGCATGCGTGCATGCATAAGTGTGTATTTGTGTCGGTAGAGTTGTAGCGTGGCAGTGTAGCCTGGCCCTTGACAGGCGCCGGGGCCTGCTGACAGCCCCTCTGCTCGCTGTCAAGCAGGAGAACAACTCTATGTGTGAGTGAAGAGTATCTGTTGGAAGGACGCCCTGCCAGGAGCAAGGTAGTCTGGACTTCCGTGTGTGTGTGTGTGCGTGTATGTGTGTGTGTGTATATGTGTGTGTTTGTGTGTTTATATGGCTCTGAATCCTGGCTCCACTGAAAGCTCCTGAAACTCCTTCCTAGCTCTTGTTTTAAGGATGTTGGCAGTAATTGTGGCTCCTTGACGGAGATCTTTGAAACATACATGCCGATGATGTGCTCTGTCAGGTCACATCTCTTGACATCATGTGTCCTCGCTCAGCAACCGTCTCTTTTGTTTGTTTGGTTACCAGTACAGCTACTTCTACTAATGATAATAATCAGTCCAATAAGATGTTATCCAATAAGAAATCCAATAAAGAAAGATGGCGGCATGAATTCACGTTTGCGGCGGCCTCACCCGGTACCATCCATGCAGTGTCTTTGTCCACGTCTGTGTCTAAGTTTGTCTTTTTTTGATGGTTGGGAGAGCTGGTGCTTGATTGGCTGGGAGAGCTTGGTCTGCTGCGTCCTGTGGGCCCAGGGACCACGACCCTGCCTGGAGCTGTGCCCGAAGAGGAAACACTGAGGGCGGTGTGACAGGATGCAGAAGTGGGGCAGGCTAAGCTAACTGCTAGCCCATGCAGACCGTCAGTTCCAATAACACCGAGGGCGGTCTGGAGGCAGCCTCGTCTAGCCTTGACTGTGTTTTTAGTGCCGTTGTGTGGAAGGTGGGGAGATGTGCCTAAGGTCTTTGGCTGGGAGAGCTAGTGTTGCATCATCTGAAGGAGCCTGGTCTGCTGCATCCTGTGGGCCCAAGGACCACGGCCCTGACCAGAGCTGCGCCCGAAGAGGAAACACTGAGGGCGGTCTGACAGGAAGCGGGGCAGGCTAAGCTAACTGCTAGCCATGCAGTCATCCTGGCTGGCATTCGTTCTCCTGGACAGTGATTTTTTTGTGTAGTTTGGATATGTGTGTTCTTGTAGTTCTTGTAGTTTTTGGATGTGTTGTTGTCTTTGTGTTGCACTGCTGTGGGTTGGGGTAAACGATGTTTCATTTCATTTCATGTGCGCAATTGCATGAAATGAAATGACAAGTAAAGTGTTTCTGATTTCTGAATAATAATGGTCACAATAGTTGTAAATTAAACATTTTTAGATTAAAAGATTAAAAGCCAAAACAGTTTGAACCTTGAATAGCCAACGTGACTAAAGGAACAAATATTTAGAGCAGACAGCTCGGTGGTTTAGGGGTTAACGCTGCATTAAGCAATGTTTTTGGGATCAGCAGTGAATGAAATGGCTCGCTGTGATATGAAAGGATAGCTAGTACTGCTGACCCCACCGAGAATCAGCATGCCAGTCTTCAGTTTTCCCCGCAGCTCTAGGCTCATTGTGTGGCTTTGCTGGTTCGGCAGAGAGCCCCTCTCTGGTTGACTTCATCCTTCTCTCACCAACCTCCCCAGAAAGCCATGGATAAGCTCCTCAGAACTCATAAGTTCAGAATGTGGTCTATGGTGAACTTACCCATGGATGCTGGCTGCAGACCAGTTTTCTGCAGTGGTCTGCATTTGTGTTTTTTCTATTTTTTTCCTTTTCATTTTCTCAGGTTTTCGTTTTATGTTAGGCACTATTTTCTAGTGGTCGAGGTTAGGATGAGGTTTGAGTTGAGGTTAGTATTTAGTATTGAGTAACATTTATGCACTGATCCTGGACCAACGTCAACCCGTAACTCCACGCAGGAGCACTTGCAGAGTGGACAGGAAGCAAAAGCGATAACACAGATTTATGATTGACATTAGCAAATTCTTAAGCTAACGTGGTGGCAAACAATGCGTGTACTTACAACCCCAGAAGAGACAGAGGAATATCGTTGTCACCTTTGGGTTCCTCTTCGAGAACTCTCCAGCTGAAAAAATGGATCCCAAGCACCTTGATTTTTACACTTGGGCCTCCATAGACACAGCGGTGAGGGGTGAGGAGCGACATGTAGTAGCTGTAGGTGTGTTTGTAACACTGGCGTTTGCCCTCTAGTAGTCAGCTTAGTGCAGCTTTAAAGGGTAGCGCTGTTCACAAGCGAAGGCACCTCTACAAAGTTGAGGTTTTGGAGGTTTGTAGTGCTCTCACAAAGTCAAGGCTACTGAGCGGAAAGCTTGATGCTCAGTGTGCTCAGTATGCAAGGATCGGATCAGCAAGTATGTTCTGATTGCAAACAAGTGTACACTAACACAGTACAACAATAATAAGCAGAATTAAAATGAGAGAGAGGGAATAAATAGAGGTTGGGGGGTCTGCCAGAGTGTCAAATTATGTACAAGTATGGACTGTGTGTATTTTCACTTGTTTCTGTAGTGGTAGGACAGGGTAAATGATCCAAGGAACACATACATTACATGTTCAGTTTTTGTTAACAAAAGGCTGGTAGGGCGTCCGGGTGGCATAGTGCTCTATTCCATTGCCTACCAACACGGGTTACCGCCAGCTTGGTCAGACCGGAGGGTGAGATGCCATACGGGCCTGGTTCCTTCCTGGTCCTCTGTCTCTGGAAGAGCTGGTGCACATCCTCAACACTGATCCTGAGTGCGGGTGGAGGTTGGGTGGGGTGGGGAGGGGAGAGTGGCTGGCAGGGGGTGCAGTTGGTCGTGTGTTGTGGCCGGAGAGGGTGAGGGGTGTGAAAGTTTGCTTATCAAACCTGCAGTAAAACCACATTTAGATCGTCAGCCAGTTGATGGTTCCCTGCAGTGTGTATGTGTTTGTGGGGGGGGGGGTCTCCTGTAGTTGGTAATGTCTTTCAAACCACTCCAGACTGATGCTGGGTCGTTGGCAGAAAACCTGTTTTTCAACTTTTCGGAGTGGCACCTTTTTGCCACTCCGATCTCTTCTGTGAGTGTGTTTCCGCTTTTTTGTCCCATATCCTAGCTCCACTCCTGTAGGCTTCCTCTTTGGCCTGACGAAGCTGCCTGAGTTTTGATGTGAACTAGGGTTTATTGTTGTTGAAGGTACAGAAAGTTTGGTGGGCACATACACATCCTCCACAAAAGCTGATGTGTGATGTCACAGTGTCAGTAAGTTTGTCCCGGTCTGTAGATGCAGCCTCAAAAACACTCCAGTCCGTGCAGTCGAGGCGGGTCTGGAGCTCCAGTTTGACTCACTGGTCCATTTCTTCACAGTTTTAACCACAAGCTTTGCTTAGTTTCTGCCTGTAGGTTGGGATAAGCTGAATCAGACAGTGACCAGAGAGGCCCAGGGCAGCACGAGGAACAGAGCGATAGGCGTCCTTTTGTGTAGCAGTGATCCAGTGTGTTTTTGTCTCTGGTGGGACATTTAACATGCTGTCTGTATTCTGGCAGTTCGTGGCTGAGGTTTGCTCTGTTAAAATCCCCAAGGATAATGAGTAGGGAGTCTGGATATTTGCACTCCATGTTTGTAATTTGATCAGCCAGGTGTTGTAATGCCTCTTTAACACAGGCCTGGGGTGGATATAGACACCGACCAGAATACATGATGAACATTCCCGTGGTGAATAACGTGGTTTACAGTCAGTGAAAAAGGTCTCTAAGCGAGGGCTGCGTGATTTCTTCAACACCGCGAAATCCGTACACCAACCTTCGTTTATGTAGAAGCACATGCCCCCCCATAGCTCCGTATCATGGTCCGCCCGGAGGAGTTGGAACTGCGGCAGATGAAGTGTACTGTCCGTTATTTGCTCACTAAGCCAGGTTTCAGTGAGACACAAGGCGCTGATCTGGAGAAGTCCGAGTTTTTTCCGTTTCGGAGCAGTTCATCCATCCTGCAGGCCAGAGAGCGGACATTCACCAGGTGGACTGACGCGAGCGCGGCTCTAAATCCCTGCTGCCGCAGCTTGACAAGCGCACCGGCTCGCTCCCCCTTCAGCGTCTTCATCGTAGTCCGCACAGGGCTGCACTGTAGCGACTTCAGGGGGCAGCCGGGAACTGCCGCAGCCGGGACATGAACCCGGGTCTCTCGCACCACGGGCGACTACGTTAACCAGTCGACTAAAGGGTCCGACCGGTCCGAGTCTAGCCATCCATGATAGTTATAGACCTCGGCAAGGCTTTTGTTAAAATGTTCAATTAAAGCTGGTAAAAAGTCCGTTCAGCTGGAGGCTTCGAAGTTCTTCCCTGCTGTGTGTGAGCAGTGACACTGGAAACTAAACAAATAAACAAAAACCGAAAAAGTAGAAGAGAGCGCCGAACCTAGGCTACCATCTGCGGCACCATCTTGATGACCTATATACAAATGACGAAACGATGAAAAGTCATATTGCGTTACCACCACAACGTGACATGTTCACTCGACAAGAGGCTTTCAGGTTCTCCTCCCCTGGAGGGCTTTCCTCCACCAGCCCCACGCTGGACCATGTCTCTCCACGCTGCTGGAGTCCATGATTAAAAGCTGAGATCTGAGAGCTCTTATCTGCAAAGCCTGCAACTGTTAGACTGGGAGTGTGAGTCAGAGGGGTTTGCCCTCTTGTACCTATTTCTGTGACATTTTTGAGATGCAGGGATAGAGTTACACTCCTTCACGACTCCCGAGTCACTTGTTCATACAACACGCAAAACTCGAGAACCTCTCCTGGATTTAGCTTCCAAACAGTTTTTGCTATTTCTCTCAGAGAATTGGGTAAAACACAGTTATGCACTGTGTAATTTAGACAGTTGACTTTACGGATTGTGTAAACGAAGCTCAGAGCAGCCTATGACGCAGCCTTGCCCTTCAAACACAGTTACAGCCAACATAAGCCACAGTAGCTGTGACACGATACCGCCACAGAGTAAAAGAGTTTAACCAGGGGAACGCAGTATAAACAGACATGGTTAAGGTTTTCACTGACCACCACGGTGAACTCGCCACGGCTGGGTCAGATACATGGCCAAGCTTTGATTCTCTGGGCAGGGCCCCATGCACCAGTATTACAGAGATGGAGAAAATCCCGATTCAACGTCAAAACCTGACGGGGGCGTCTCTGATCCTGGGGGCTGCAGAACTCCTGGTGTGGCGTCTCTGCAGCGTAGCGGACCACAGCCGTGGCCTCCGTAATACTATAATGGATGCTGTTTATATGTTCCCCAGTGAAACCTCACAGGCCTCGAATTAGCACAGGCGGTGTCAGCCTACCTCCTGCCTGGGTAAGCCACAGACAGGAGATTAACAATGAATAGCTGTATCATTGCTGACCCTCAAACACGTCAGCCGTTCTTGTTATTTCCATAATATTATGATATCCATGACTTCCACTGTTCAGGGCTGAGATCTGCAGCTGCATCACAATGGCCACTGTAATTATAAGAGGAGGAGGAAAAGCATTATCCCCCCGTATCTGTTTCCCCCGCCAGTCGAACAGCCCTACAGGTAAATTTGCTAAACAGCAGGAGAAAGCCTTTTCACTTTCCGCCCCCTCCTTTCTTCCACGTCTCGGGGTAAATAGGGTAGGGAGGGAGACTGCAAAGTGGGGGGGGGGTCTCTAAACACAGATAATACAATTACCTGCGCCATCAGTGATCAATGCGAGTAAGCACAATGCATCTTGGGGCGAGTGTGCCGGCGAGGCCTTTGATGTGAGAGACGCCGTGGGTTTCAGAAGACGGACGCGGCGGTCTCGATCCGGTTCTCAACGAGGGGGATCCAGGAATGTTTCTGTGTGTGTGCACATGCGTGTGTGTGTACGTGTGGTTTGTGTGTTCGTTTTTCTCCACCGTGCACAACAAAGTGGCGCAAAAGTCAAAAAACATTATTTGAAATTGGTGATTTCTTTGCAGCTTTGAGGTTGAGATGGTGTGGTAAATAATCCTGTTTTGCACCGCCCTTTCCCGCCATTACACCCGCCAAGAGAGCACAACAAAATACCACAGGATCCATCGTGACGAGCAAAAACAACCCTGACTGTGACCCCTATGGCTTTATCGCCATCTCCCATCTCTCGCCGTCATCCTCACACTCATTGTGATCCCTGTGCAGATGGAGCTGGAGATAGACAGAGACAGATAGACAGATAGACCGAGACAGATAGACAGAGACAGATAGAAAGAGACAGATAGAAAGAGACAGATAGACGTCCGCTGCATGTGTTTACATGCTACAGGGGACTGACTCTGTGGCCGAGAGACAGGAGAGGGAGAGGTGAGAGAGGGCGCACCCTCGCTATCCTGCAACCATCGGCGTCGTGGGAGGGAGGGGGGTGGAGGGAAGGACCTACCAGGGCCCAGAAGGGGTGGGGGGGGGGCTCGGCAAGCCTGAAATTAAACATTGATTTTGGTTTGAAATGTTTTATTTCTAACTACTTGGTATCATAACGTCAGTTAAAACTGCCTCAGTACATCGGTTGAGGGACTTAAAGAAAATAGCGGAGGCTCTCGGACGCCCCTCTCACCCCTCTCCGAGGCCTTTCCCACCCCTTAAAAAGGTGCGAAATGGTTTAGTCCGCCCCTCATGATGTCAGCAGATGTCAGCATCCGTACCCTGACATGCATCAACGTTTGAAGTGATGCTATTTTTCAATCGCTGCATGGGAGTCAGGTCGAGGTTAGGTTCAGTTTGGTTAAAATAGGTTACTGTACTGTGATTATAAATAATGTACAGTATACAGCAGTGTTTCTCAACCCAGTCCTCAAGGACCCCCTATCCTGCAGATTTTCATTGTAACCCTGCATAGGTAGCCCTGCTTGTACTTACTCGACCAATCATCTCGCAGCACTTAATTATGCAAGGTGTGCAACATCTGACAAAATTCATTGCTGATTGGTTGAATAACTACAAACAGGTACCTATTCAGGGTTGCAAAGAAAATATGCAGGATAGGGGGTCCTTGAGGACTGGGTTGAGAAACACTGGTATACAGTATGCTCCTTCACCTGAGTTGCTGCCTCAAGTGAAGGAGTTCAAGGATCTCGGGGTCTTGTTCACGAGTGAGGGTAGGATGGAGTGGGAGATTGACAGGCGGATGCTGCAGCATCAGCAGTAATGAGGACGGACCGTTGTGGTGAAGAGGGAGCTGAGCCGGGAGGCAAAGCTCCCAATTTACCAGTCAGTCTTGGTTCCAACCCTCACCTATGGTCATGAGCTTTGGGTAGTGACCGAAAGGGTGAGATTGCGGATACAAGCGGCTGAAATGAGTTTCCTCCATAGGGTGTCTGGGCCCAGCCTTAGAAATAGGGTGAGGAGCTCGGACATCTGGAGGGAGCTCGGAGTAGAGCCGCTGCTCCTTCTCGTCGAAAGGAGCCAGTTGAGGTGGTTCGGGCATCTGATTAGGATGCCTCCTGGGCGCCTTCCTTTGGAGGTTTTCCGGGCACGTCCAGCTGGGAGGAGACCCCGAGGTAGACCCAGAACTCGCTGGAGGGACTACATGTCCAATCTGGCCTGGGAACACCTTGGGATTCCCCAGGAGGAGCTGGAGGGCGTTGCTGTGGAGAGGCACGTCTGCAGTGCCCTACTTAGCTTGCTGCCACCGCGACCCGACCCCGAAGAAGCGGCTGAAGATGAATGAATGAATGAATGAATGAATGAATGAATGAATGAATGAATGAATACAGTACGCTAGAACTAAAAAAAAGTGACGCGTGAGCGACAAAAGAGGAAGGGGCCCCACAGAGACTGCTTATGTATAGGGCCCAGCATTTTGTGCTACACCCCTGCCTGCAACAGACCCGTCTATCTCAATCAGCGTGCACGTGTCCCCCAACCACTCCGTGCGCGTCTCGGACGTAAAGTGAACACGTAGCGTGCAGATCCACTGGGACGGGAGGTAACGGCTCACGGTCCGTTTGGCTGAGGACCCCTGCTTATCACAACCTGACCCAGGGCCAGCTGCGTTTCAGCAGATACCGCCGCGCTCCCTCTCCCCGTCATCTTCCTCCTCCTCCTCCTGCTCCTCCACTATCCTTTTACCTCTCCTCCCCCGTACACCCCTCCCCCGCCCTCCTCTCTCCCGGGGTGTCCGGAAAGGGAAACCACAATAACATTTCACCAGAGACTCAGTCAATATTATTCCTTGACATCTTCAAAGGGAGACGGAGGATATTAGAGCCCGGGTGTGTGTGTGTGTGTCTCTGTGTGTGTAGTCTGGCTGAGAAAATTGACAAAGATGCAGAGAGACAGAGAGACAGACAGAGAGAGAGAGAGGGGGGGGGGAATAGGTGGCAGAGGCAGGGAGAATTTACTGCGTGGCCTTTCTAGTCCCTCTGACAGTCCGTGAGGCTGTTCTCTCTGAAGTATGGCCGCCTTAAGCTACAAACCACTCCTCTCCATCCATCATACTCACATTCTCTTTGAAGCACAACCTCTCTCCCCCTCAGGTAAATCACCTCTCTCTCTCTCTCTCACTCTCTCTCTCTTCACTGTGTCCTTACTTTTTGTCCCCGTACAAGGGAAAAAGCTTGGGGTACTTGCATCCCCAGTTTGTCAGCGAGCCACTAGGGGTCCCTCTGCGCATGGTAAACACAGTTTGCCTCCATTCCCCGGTCAGAAGCGAGGGACTGGCGGCATGGAGGTTTGAGGACGGTCGCTTGTCAGGCGGTGTCGTAGCTGCAGTTCTTGTGCGATGCGGCGGGATTTAGAAAGCGATGCGGAGGTGGAGAGGAAGGAGGGCTGGGAGCTGATGCTGGGGCTTCTGAGGCAGGCCTGCTGCACAACATCAGACAGACAGGCAGGCAGCCCCGCGCCGAGCCACAAGGACAAGTAGACACAGGATCCTCAGTGCTGCAGGGCCGCACACATGAGCACGAGTTCTCTCTCTCTCTCTCTCTCTCTCACTCTCTCTCTCTCTCTCGCTCTCTCTCTCCGTGTCTTTTTTTCTGGATGTGTTGATGTAAAGGAATTACTCTGTTAATGTTGTAAAGTTGATGTGTCACTGTTAAAGTTTCTTTCATGTAAAACACTTGTTTTAAAATTCAAATTCTCTCTGTCTCTCTCTGCCTGTCTCTCTCGGTCTCTCTGTCTGTCTGTCTGTCTGTCTGTCTGTCTGTCTGTCTGTCTGTCTGTCTGTCTGTCTGTCTGTCTGTCTGTCTGTCTGTCTGTCTCTGTCTCTGTCTCCCTCTGTCTCTCTCTCTCAATTCAATTCAATTCAGTTCAATTCAATTCAAGGGGCTTTATTGGCATGAACATTTAAAAACAATGTTGCCAGAGCATCAAAGAGCAGTGTGAACAGTACACGATAACACTAATAATGAACATCAACACAACATTGTATCGATCAATAAAGAAACAATAAAACAACCATAACAATAGAGAAACAGCAGCAGATCAGAAGGTAGAGCATGGGTTGTGAGGAGACTACAGCTGTCATGTGTGGTGCTGCTTGTCTCTCAGGCTGGGACATGACCTGACTTATCTCGCTGCATCTATGAGCTGACACTGTTTTCCCCAAGTACCTGTTGCATGTTAGTCTGGACACACAATGTATCCAAGTCTCGCAGTTTGCATTTAATTGTTGTAAACAACTTTGTTCTTAAGTCTTCATATGTGCTACATTGTAGCAGGAAGTGTTGCTCTGTCTCCACCTGTCTCTCTGGACAGAGCTGACACAGCCTGTCTTCTCTGGGCAGCAGGTCTGCCTGTGTCAGCCAGTCTCTATGGCCAAGCTGTGATCACTGAGTCTGTACATAGTCCATGTCTTCCTCAGTTTCTGGTCAGTCATGGTGGTCAGTAGTCTGCCATCGTGTACTGTCTGTTTAGAGCCACGTAACATTGACGTTTGCTTTGTGTTTTTGTGATAGATGTGCAATAGACAGTGGTGGATCTAGAGATTTTTTCCTGGGTGGCAAAGGGGTGGCAAGACTGTGTCCCAGAGGTGGCAGCTGCCACCCCTTGCCACCCTGTAGATCCGCGCCTGTGAGGGGGAGGGGGATTCTAAATCGGCGACTTCTGTTTGAGATGAGTTTGGTGCGGGTCTCATTGACCTTCACCATGCATGTACATAAAATATACTTTAAAAACATATTATCTGATTTATAAATGGGGTGGCAACAGGGGTGGCAAGACTGTGTCCCAGAGGTGGCAGCTGCCACCCCTTGCCACCCTGTAGATCCGCCCCTGGCAATAGATAATATGATTTTGCTTTTCTTTAGCTATGATTTGGTTGGGCTAGATTGTGTGAGGCCTGTCCCGATGCCTTGTGCTGTTGGCTGAGCTGAGCCTCTCTCTCTCTTTCTGTCTCTCTCTCTCTGTCTGTCTCTCTCTGTCTCTCTCTCTCTGTCTGTCTCTCTGTCTCTGTCTGTCTCTCTATGTCTGTCTGTCTCTGTCTGTCTCTCTCTCTATGTCTGTCTCTCTCTGGCTGTCTGTCTCTGTCTCTCTCTCCATGTCTGTCTCTCTCTGTCTCTCTCTCTATGTCTGTCTCTCTCTGTCTGTCTGCCTCTGTGTGTTTCTCTCTGTCTCTCTCTGCCTGTCTCTCTGTCTCTCTCTCTGTCTCTCTCTCTATGTCTGTCTGTCTCTCTCTGTCTGTCTGTTTCTCTCTGTCTCTCTCTGCCTGTCTCTCTGTCTCTCTATCTGTCTTTCTCTCTGTCTGTCTTGCTCTGTCTGTCTGTCTGTCTGTCTGTCTGTCTGTCTGTCTGTCTGTCTGTCTGTCTGTCTGTCTGTCTGTCTCTCTTTGTCTGTCTCTCTCTCTGGCTGTCTGTCTGCCTGTCTCTCTCTCGCTTTCTCTCGTTCTCTCTTTTTTGTCCATTTATTGTGCAGAACAGACACATTTAGAGGTGCACGTGTTCAGTAATATACTGAACACGCTGTGCTGGCAGGACTGGACGATAGATTTTGCTTCATTTTAATATCACACAGAGAGTTTCAGGTAGAGAATAGAAAAGGTTTAATGCACGGCTCTCTTTAACTGCCCCCCCGTCCCCTTCTGACTGACTCTGCCTCTCCTCTAATGCCTCCCCTGACGTGCACGCTGCAAGTGAGTGTTTCTGTGATCTGCTAGCAGAACATTAACTTTAAAGCCTTTTCTTTCGTCCCGGGCTATATGCTGTATGTGTGCTGTGCTGTGAGCGCTGGCTCCCATCCAGCGGCCTCCTGCAGCCTCCTGCAGCCAGCCGCTCATAAGCCCTCCTCTATAACTGGCCAAGAATGTGAAAAGCTCCTTCAAAGAGAGAGTGAGAGAGAGAGAGAGAGAGAGAGAGAGAGAGAGAGAGAGAGAGAGAGAGAGAGAGAGAGAGAGAGAGAGAGAGAGAGAGAGAGAGAGAGAGAGAGACCCTCTGCAAGGTGTGGTTACAGCAGGTACTGGAGTCTGCAGGTGGCCATATTAGAGAACAGCTGAAACCCCACACCTGTCTGGGAGACGATCGCAAAGGAGAGAAAAACCAGAGTAGAGAAGATAAAAATGATTAGATTACATCAACATGGTTCCATCATGTAATTCCCTATAAAGAAAACCCAACAAAGGCTATATGCACATCGGGACGTTTCATGGGTGACTAAAAAAAAAAACAACAAAAAAACAACTGACATTCCTGCCCTGCAAATGATACTAAACGTGTGATGAATGGTACAAAATAAGTCTTCAGAGCGGGGGGCGGGGGGTTAAAGGTCAGAGGTGTTGTGGTTTTTACAACGTGGCACTGAGTAAAAAGACAAGCCGATCAAAGACACTGCACAAACAGCAATCTGTTGACTTGATCTGAATGGAAAATAGAAGGAGTGCAGACTTGACAACGCTCCCCCCCCGGGAGCAGAAAGGAGCAGTAGACATGGTGAGAAGAGGAGCAGAAAAGGAGAGTGCAACATGAAAAAGAAGGGACAAAGCGGTGCTTGTCCCAGGCATGTCTGCAGTGGTGGTGGTGGTGGGGTGGGGTGGGGTGAGGGGTGGGGCTGGGGGGGTCAGTGTCAGTCGTTGGAGGGGTCTTCATGATAAATTGCCCACTACTTGACTCTGTCACACAGTCTGACTCTCTGACGATAACTGTGTGAGGGGGGGTCATAGTGGAGTATAAGTGCAGCCGTTGACACCATACCCCCCCCCGACATGGTGAGGGGCCACTTTCCCCCTCGACAGGTCCTTTTATCCCTTATCTGCCGCCTATATCATGACTAGCTCCTCTCCAGGGTGCTCATTAGGCCCGAAAATAAATAGAAACACTGAAATAAAACGCCGGTTAAAACATAAATCACAGGTGTCCTTCCGCGGACTTGTTTTATTTGTGCTCACCGTCGCGCCCTGTGACGTATGACGTGACGTCAGGGCGACACATCCCTGTGCTCCTGTAGGACGGCCAAGCAAGGCACGACACAGATAGACGCGGTCCACGGAGCACCCTACAAACAAGCAAACAAACAAGAAAACATAGGTGTTGTTTGGCTCTCCCTCCACCGGTGGGGCCGATACGTTCTGTGCGTCACACCTGCCGCCATAGTTGGAGTGACACCCCATAACGCACGCACGCACAGGCACGCACGCACGCACGAGCTCGCACGAATGCATGCGAACACGGGCGAGCGCACGCACACACCCATACACAGAGGCGCATGCGCGTGCACACACAAACACACGTGCGCGCGCGCACAGACGCGCGTACGCACACACATACAGACATACACAGACACGCACACATACACACACATACATGCATACACACGCGCGCACACGCGCGCGCGCACACACACACACACACACACACACACACACACACACACACACACACACACACACACACACACACGCTTTCAGAAATGATTTAGAAGTGATTTAAGTTCCCGGCCCCTCATACTTGGAGACCTGCGCTCCCCTTGTCTTAAAATAAGCCGGAGTAGAGAGGGGGTGGGGGAGGCTGTATTCAAAGTGTTCCACCTCCTCCTCCAGTCAACGTGCTCCCAACTTGTGGAGCACACCGCGGAACCTCTCCCAGGGCAGGGGCAGGAGCAGGGGCAGGGGCAGGAGCAGGAGCAGGAGCAGCAGCAGGAGCAGCAACAGGAGTAGGAGCAGGAGCAGCAGGAGCAGGAACAGGCTCCCCTCCGCAGGACAGAGAGGGAAAAAAAGTGTCAAGAGGGAGGAAAGTTAACGGACATCTGAAAAGCAGCCGTAGATATAACCGTCGGAGCATGGCGGAGGGGCGGAACGGTCCTCCTGCCGAGCGGCACATGTGAGCCCAAACAAGCGGCGGTAAGGTAACGCGTTCCGTTAACAGTCGACTGGGAGGGCAGAGGAGGGATAAAGGAGAAGAAGAAGAAGAAGAAGAAGGGGGAAGAGGGGAAGAGGGAAGACAGATAAGTCCATCTGCGGGACAGACCGTCCTCTGGGTTCTCTCCTCGGGACATGATGGTGTGTCCGCCGGGGCTCCGCTGGCTCCTGCTGAGCGCCCTCCTGCACGCCGCGGCGCCCCGGGACCGCCGCGGCGCACCGGGCCGATGCGAGCCGCCCGAGTCGGTGAGTAGTCTCACACACACGGCTGCTGGGGTACGGTACGGTCCGCATCGCGCTGCAAGAGGACGCCCGTTGTACGAACGGGATGTTAAGGTTGCGACGCGACACAGCTCCCTAAAAGCTGCTGGGGTTACCGTCGCTGCATGTGAGGATGATGAAGGGCGATGAAGAAGGAAGGGCCGCCGTGAAATTAAACATGCGGTGAAAACACGACGGGACTCTTTTTTTGTACGTAGATTGGCAAAATATTAAGTCTTGATAACTCTCCTATTATCACTGTTATTTTAAAATGGTAGCTTGATAAATAATAACAGTAATAATAATAGTACTAATAATAATAAAATTAAAATAAAACAACAGTAATAATAATATAATAATATAATAATAGAAATAGTAATAGTAATAATAATATCAATGCAAATAGTAATAGTAATAATAATAATATCAATGCAAATAGTAATAGGAACAACAACAACAACAATAATAATGATGATGATGATAATAATAATAATAATAACAATAGTAGCAATAATAATAATAATGATAATAACAATAATAATAATGATAATAATAATAATAGAAATGATGATGATAATAATAATGATAATAATAATAATGATGATAATAATAATAATAATAGTAATGATGATGATGATAATAGTAATGATGATGATGATGATGATGGTGATGACCCAGTTATACAGCTCCAGTAACGCACTGTGTGCCGTTAAGCCCGGGCCCGGCTCCGGGTAGCGGGGACCGTCTTGACCTCCTGGCATGGGGAGAGGAACACCACGTGAGCGGTGCCGGGAGGAAATCTGGGCCCACATAGGAAACGAAGGCGCGCGCCAAGTCGGACCGGTGCCGCGCGCCAAGCCGCGGGCTGTTTATGTGACAGGAGAGAGCGAGGGGACACCCGCGGGTGACTTGACTTCACACGCGCGTATTTTGGAAAAGTTTCAGTGACCTCTCAGAGGTGACACGCGGCCTATTAAAGCAGTTATCGCGCCGGGGGCACCGCGCGCACGATTTGCGGAACGGCTCGAAATTCGTACTGCGGAGGGAGGAGGAGGGGAGGAGGGCGGAGGCGCGGCACCGCCAGTAGACTTTTAAATATATACGGGGCAAGCAAGTCGTGCTGGAGGTGAATTAATTCGAGTCGTCTCTGTAATGGAAGCCAGGCGCCCCCGTGCATGTCTGTCTGTCTGTCTGTCTGTCTGTCTGTCTGTCTGTCTGTCTGTCTGTCTGTCTGTCTGTCTGTCCGTCCGTCCGTCCGTCCGTCCGTCCGTCCGTCCGTCCGTCCGTCCGTCTGTCCGTCTGTCTGTCCGTCTCCTCAGTGTGAATGTATCATCAGCGGAGGATATGAAGCGAGACACTTAATGAGACAGTGTTGTGCTTACACCGCCCCGAGCTGCCTCCCCGGCACGTTCAAGCCACTCCCCCAGCTCGGACGTGCCGGAAACATCCGAGCGCTCGGCCCGCGCTCTGAGGAGACGAGCGCTGCACTGCACCAGGTGTTTGCCATCATCCATCAGGCACACCTGTGGCAATCAGGCAGCCTTCTACAAGAAGCCTCCCAGAACGTCTCTCAGTGCTTCGACGTACTGAACCCTGCGGTAAAATTCTGACAAGTCCTCCAGGGTTCCTTGCATTCTGTTTATTCCCCAGTGTCTTATCTTCGTGTCTCTGTATCCTCCCAAGACTCTCCCTCCGCGATTTCCACGGCTCCCCGCGTCTCCCTCGTCCCCAGCGACCTTCACGTTTCTCCCCGGACCTCTCCTGCGATCTCCCCCTTTGTCCCTCTATCTGGACCCCTCCTTTCGGACTCGACTTCCCGGATCTCGGACCTGGACTTTCTCGGACAACCCCTCTTGGATCACGGACTGGACTTTCTCGCCAGGTGCACGCACATTTTTTCAACACCTCCTGGTCATTTACATACCGCACCACACATTGGCTAAAAACACTCACACATAGTTATTCACGCAAACCACGGGACACCACACATAGTTTATTCACACATCCCACTAACAGAACGCCTTTTTTCACCATACATTTCCCTCCCACAATAAAACCTCCCTTTGTGGCTTTTGAAGTCATCTCGTGTCTGTCTGTCTTGGGTTTCGCCACACGGGTCTGGTTCTGGTGCGCGGGCACAACAGAACGTCGAAGCCATTATGGACCCAGGCAAACCCAAGGAGCGGACGGTTCCTGTGACGCCCCAGAGCTCCGTCCCCCTAGAGGCAGTAGTAAGAAGTCACAGTTGCCAACTTGCCTCTCTCAGCTCAGAGCTTACTACTGCCTTCACCCGTGTCACCGGAGAGATCAGTGATCTTCAGTCCGGCTCCCAGGCCGCGACGAGCGCGTTAGATGCCCTCACCGCGCAGATCGCTGCACTCTCCACAGCGGTCTCCAGGATGAGCGACCACCCTGCCCTGGCCTCGGTCTCTGCCCCCAGCTCGGCCTCCGGTTTCCCCGTTCCTGGTCCCGACGTTCCCCCTCCGAGTCAACCCCCACTGGACCCCCGGTGCGAGCCTAACCTCCCCTGCTCCAAGGCCTTCGGTGGGGAGTTCGAGCTGTGCAGGGGTTTCCTTGGTCAGTGTGAACTCCTGTTCAAACACCAGCCAGCTAGGTATAGGACAGGAGAGACCAAGGTAGCCCTTGTCATGTCCCTCCTCACCGGCAAAGCCCTCAGCTGGGCCATAGCGGCGGTAGGCCATACCGAGCAGCTCGCCTCGGACTATGGTGCCTTCCGCCGCGAGTTCAATCTGGTGTTCGACCACCCAGCTGACGGGCAGGACGCTGCCGGCCGCCTCCATTCCATCCAACAGGGGGCCAGGTCGGTGGCAGATTATTCCCTGGAGGTAAGGATACTCGCGGCAGACAGTGGGTGGGATGACACTGCGCTCAAGAGCGCGTACAGGAGGAGGCTGAGCGAGCCCATCAAAGATCTTATCGTTCGGGACCGCCCTGCCTCCTTCAACGAGCTCGTCGCCCTCCAGATGGACGAACGGCTGCGGGAGCGGCGCCAGGAACGCGCCCCGCGCGCTGGCCCCTCCCATAGACCAACCCCCGTCCGTCCTACCGGTGCCTTCCCTGGGTCAGCGTCCCGTGGGCTCTCTCCACCCTCACACTCCCCCTCGCAACCCTGGGTGGCTTCTGGATCCAGGCTGGAGGAGGAGCCCATGCAGTTGGGTCGGTCACGGCTCCCGCTGGAAGTTAGGGAGCAGAGAATGCATGGCCACCTCTGCCTCTACTGCGGGAGGTCGGGCCACTATATCAAGGCCTGCCCGACTCGCCCAAAAGACCCGGCTCACTAGTGAGGGGTGTCCTAGTGAGCCTGACGACCCTTCCCCAGCCCAAGAAGGAGCACAACCACCTTTTTCCGGTCACTCTCACCTGGGGTAACCGCTCACTGTCTGTTGGTGCACTCCTGGATTCGGGGGCGGACGAGTGTTTGATGGACACCTCGCTGGCCCGGCAGGCCGGCATTCCACTCGTCCCCCTAGACACAGCCCAAGCCCTAGATGGACGTTCACTTGGTAAAATCACACACAGCACTGCTTCCCTCACTCTTTCGGGTAATCACGTGGAAGCTATCCGTTTCTTGGTTTTGCGCGCCCCTGGTGTTAGGAAGACCGTGGTTGGAACGGCACGATCCCTACATCTCTTGGTCTACTGGGCGGATTTTGGGTTGGAGCGTTGCGTGTCATGCCAACTGCCTTCGCTCCGCCCACTCCCCGTCCAGCGGCCTCAGACCCGTGCCTCCTCCCACGGATCTCACTGGTGTTCCTTCCATTTATCACGATTTAGCCCCTGTATTTAGTAAAGAGAGTGCACTTTCCCTCCCCCCTCACCGTCCCTATGATTGTGCCATAGATCTTTCCCGGGGCCGCCCTTCCCACCGGTCGGTTGTATAACCTCTCCGTCCCAGAGAAGAAGGGCAGCCTGAGGCCTTGCATAGATTATCGAATGTTAAATAATATCACGGTGAAAAATAAATACCCACTCCCCCTTATGAGTTCCACGTTCGAGCCACTCACTCACGCCACGGTGTTCACGAAGCTGGACCTGCGCAGCGCGTACCACCTGGTGCCATTCCGGGAAGGGGATGAATGGAAGACGGCCTTCAACACCCACCTAGGGCATTTCGAGTACCTCGTTATGCCCTTCGGCTTCACCAACGCCCCGGCCGTCTTCCAGGCATTGGTGAACGACGTGCTCCGGGACATGCTGAACACGTTCGCGGTGGTGCACCTGGATGACATACTCGTGTTCTCCAGGACTGAGGAGGAACACCACCAGCATGTCCGCTTGGTCCTCCAACGGCTGCTGGAGAACAGGCTCTTCGTGAAAGCCGAGAAGTGCGTGTTTCACTCCGCCTCCGTGGAGTTCCTTGGCCACATCGTGGAGAAGGGGCTCGTCCGCACTGACCCCAGGAAGACCCGAGCGGTGGAGGAGTGGGCACGGCCCACCAACAGGACGCAACTCCAGCGCTTCCTGGGGTTTGCAAACTTCTACCGGCGCTTCATCAGGGGGTTCAGCCGTGTGGCCGCCCCCCTCACTGCACTCACCTCCAACCTCCGCCCCTTCTCCTGGACCTCGGAGGCGGAAGCCGCCTTCTTGGCCCTGAAGAGGCTGTTCACAACGGCTCCGGTGCTCGCCCACCCGGACCCGTGCAGACAGTTCATCGTGGAGGTGGACGCATCGGACACGGGCATCGGCGCCGTCCTCTCCCAGCGGTCGGAGGAGGACCAGAAGATCCACCCGTGCGCCTTCTCCCGGCGTTTCAGTCCTGCGGAGAAGAATTATGACCTCGGCAACAGGGAGTTGCTGGCCGTCCACGCCGCCCTAGAGGAGTGGAGACACTGGCTGGAGGGAGCAGGGCAGCCGTTCATCGTATGGTCCGATCACAAGAACCTGACCTACGGACGGCTAAGAGGCTCAACCCCAGGCAGGCGCGCTGGGCTCTCTTCTTCAGCCGGTTCGACTTCACCCTCACCTACCGCCCGGGCACCAAGAACGTCAGGGCAGACGCCCTCTCCCGTCTGTTTCCCGAGGGGTCCCCTGACGCCCCAGACACCATCCTTCCCCCGGCCCGGGTGGTGGGTGCCGTCACCTGGGCCATCGAATCAGTGGTGAGAAGGGCCCATCCCGACCCAGGCAATGGACCCCGGAACCGGCTATTTGTGCCTCCCTCTGTCCGGCCCCAGGTGCTGGAGTGGGGCCACTCCAGCCATCTTGCCTGCCACCCCGGTGTCTACCGAACGGCGGCCTTCATCCGCAGGGGTTTCTGGTGGCCCACCATGGAGGCAGACACCAGAGAGTTCGTGGCAGCCTGCACCACCTGCGCCCGCAGCAAGACTCTCGATCGCCCTCCAGCAGGTCTCCTGCGCCCCCTTCCTGTCCCCGGCCGACCTTGGTCCCACATTGCCTTGGACTTCGTAACTGGCCTCCCCGTGTCCCAAGGCAATGACACCATTGTCGACCGGTTTTCCAAGGCCGTCCATTTTTTTGCCCTCACCAAACTCCCCTCTGCAGCCGAGACGGCGGCCCTTCTCGTCTCCCACGTCGTCCGACCTCATGGGATTCCCCTGGACATTGTCTCTGACCGTGGTCCCCAGTTCACTTCGAAGGTATGGCAGGCCTTCTGTAAGGGGATTGGGGCCACGGTCAGCCTCTCCTCCGGGTATCACCCCCAGACCAATGGGCAGGCAGAGCGGGCCAATCAAGCCCTGGAGGCGGCTTTGCGTTGCGTTACCACCAGCAACCCCGCCTCCTGGAGCAAGTACCTGCCCTGGGTGGAGTACTCGCTCAACTCCATGGAGAGTTCGGCTACCGGTTTGTCCCCCTTCGAGTGTTCCCTGGGCTATCAACCCCCTCTGTTCCCCCATCAGGAGTTGGAGGTGGCGGTCCCGTCCACGAGGGCCCATCTCCGCCGATGTCGGCGCGTTTGGAAGACCGCCCGGGCCGCTATGTTGCGAGCTACAGAGCGGGCCCGGCGCAGCGCCAACCGGCGGAGAGTGCCGGCCCCAGCTTATCGACCTGGCCAGAGGGTATGGCTCCTGGCCCGGGACCTGCCCCTCCCTACCCTCAACCGGAAGCTGGCTCCCCGCTACGTCGGTCCCTACACCATCGACCGCATCGTCAACCCTTCGGCGGTGCGTCTCCATCTCCCTACCTCACTCAAGATCCATCCCGTCTTCCATGTCTCGCGCCTCAAACCGGTAGCCACCAGCCCCCTGTCTCCCCCTGTCCAAGCTCCTCCACCCCCCAGGGTCCTCGACGGTGGTGACATGGTCTGGGATGTCGACCAGCTGCTCGCCGTACGCCGCCGGGGGCGTGGGTACCAATACCTGGTGGCCTGGGTTGGCTATGGGCCCGAGGACCGCAGCTGGGTTCCCCGGTCCTATCTGGCCGACCCTGCACTCCTGGAGGAGTTCTATCGGGCCCACCCCAACGCCATCGGACGGTCGCCCGGTGTCTCCCGTAGGAGGGGGGGTCCTGTTGTGCTTACACCGCCCCGAGCTGCCTCCCCGGCACGTTCAAGCCACTCCCCCAGCTCGGACGTGCCGGAAACATCCGAGCGCTCGGCTCGCGCTCTGAGGAGACGAGCGCTGCACTGCACCAGGTGTTTGCCATCATCCATCAGGCACACCTGTGGCAATCGGGCAGCCTTCTACAAAAAGCCTCCCAGAACGTCTCTCAGTGCTTCGACGTACTGAACCCTGCGGTAAAGTTCTGACAAGCCCTCCAGCGTTCCTTGCTTTCTGTTTATTCCCCAGTGTCTTATCTTCGTGTCTCTGTATCCTCCCAAGACTCTCCCTCCGCGATTTCCACGGCTCCCCGCGTCTCCCTCGTCCCCAGCGACCTTCACGTTTCTCCCCGGACCTCTCCTGCGATCTCCCCCCCTTGTCCCTCTATCTGGACCCCTCCTTTCGGACTCGACTTCCCGGATCTCGGACCTGGACTTTCTCGGACAACCCCTCTTGGATCACGGACTGGACTTTCTCGCCAGGTGCACGCACATTTTTTCAACACCTCCTGGTCATTTACATACCGCACCACACATTGGCTAAAAACACTCACACATAGTTATTCACGCAAACCACGGGACACCACACATAGTTTATTCACACATCCCACTAACAGAACGCCTTTTTTCACCATACATTTCCCTCCCACAATAAAACCTCCCTTTGTGGCTTTTGAAGTCATCTCGTGTCTGTCTGTCTTGGGTTTCGCCACACGGGTCTGGTTCTGGTGCGCGGGCACAACACACAGAGCTGAGGGACACACTGCTCCACACGCAGCCCGGTCTCACAACAACCGAGAGAGCGAGGAAGGGAGAGAGAGACACAGAGAGAGAGCGAGAGAGATAGAGAACGAGAGAGTGAGAGAGAGACAGAGAGAGATAGACACACAGATAGCGAGAGAGAGGCACACACAGAGAGGGAGACAGACAGAGAGACATAAAGAGAGAGAGGGGGGGGAGACAGAGAGACATAAAGAGAGAGAGAGAGACATAAAGAGAGAGAGAGAGAGAGGGAGAGATGCCTTGACCTTAGGAACGGACGAATGATTCTAAAAAAAGCACAAAAAAAACCAGGATTGACTAGAAAGGAGACGTGGCCGACGGTGCGGAGAGACGCATGTGTTATAGAGATATGGACGGTGGTCATTAGGGAGGCATTAAAGATCATAGGCTTTTGTTTCATGACTACCTCCGCGGATAATGGAAGTGTTGTCAGAGATCAGTTGAGGGCTTCGTCCTCCCTCTCCATGTGATTTGTAATACGTCAGTACACTGCTCTCTGTTTTGTGTTAAAAGTAATTACCCCCATAAAATGGAGCCTTTTCCCGTCTAGAGCATGTGTACCAGAGGAGTGGTGGTGATGGTGGTGGTGGTGGGGGGGTCTCGCCTCTCCTCTGGACGTTGAGCGTTTGTCAGACCCAGATTAGACCACACTTTCCATATTCTGTCAATGTCGAAGTGTGCGAACATTGCCTTGTTAAAGACTGACAAAATGCTGTCTGTGCAGAAATGTTTCATGTTAGCCCCCCCCCCCAAAAAGATGTGTAACGCGATCCAAACCCTCTGCCCTATTACAGTTGGCTGAGTCCCGAAAATGTGAAAATTGCATTAGAAACGTAAACAAAGTGTGTTTGAGCATTTCATTATTTGCGTGGGCAGAGCGGTGTCCTGGTATGAAAATAGGGCCTCCTCTTCTTCATTTGGCCAAGGAAAAGACTGTGTCACAAATGATGCTGTGCGTAATGCAGTTAATTATGACATTAACGGAGCTCCCAGCAAGACGTTTTGGCAGTTCTCTGGAAAGTTTTATATTACATATTCAGCATTGGCAGCATGCAATTTAATTGCATACATATGTACAAACTCCTGATTAAATTTTAAAAAGTAAACATTTACTAAGAATAACTTTATTTTACAGCAAAAGGTTTCATCCTCAGCATGCCCGAATGCCTTATGTCCATGTTGTTCATAAAAGCCTTTTCTTTTTGATAACAACTGAATAACGCAAAAACAAGTTGGTTCACGTCTATCAGAGTTTACACTGAACAGGAAGTATACTTGAAATGAAATGCAGCATTATAATAGCTCGTTTGCCATGAAAGTGATCGGCCATATTTGTTCATTTTTTTTGGTGACATTTTGCTTTTGTATGGACATAACCACAATAGGAAAAAACACTCCCTGTAACCTTAGCCATAAAACATGAAAAAGCATATAACAGCATATAACAGTATGAAACAGCATGTAACAGTATGTAACAGTAACAGTAACAGCACGTAACAGCTTGTAACAGTATGTAACAGTAACAGCACGTAACAGCTTGTAACAGTATGTAACAGTAACAGCATGTAACAGTATGTAACAGTAACAGCACGTAACAGCATGTAACAGTATGTAACAGTAACAGCATGTAACAGTATGTAACAGTAACAGCATGTAACAGTATGTAACAGTAACAGCACGTAACAGCTTGTAACAGTATGTAACAGTAACAGCATGTAACAGTATGTAACAGTAACAGCATGTAACAGTATGTAACAGTAACAGCATGTAACAGCATGTAACAGCATGTAACAGTATGTAACAGTAACATCACGTAACAGCTTGTAACAGTGTGTAACGGTAACAGCATGTAACAGTATGTAACAGTAACATTATGTAACAGCATGTAACAGCATGTAACAGTATATAACAGCATCTAACAGTAACAGCATGTAACAGCATGTAACAGTACGGGTACACGGGCCTGTCAGTGCTAGCACTCCCTGCCTGGTTCTGTAAAAATCAATTTCACAAACAAAAGTATCAGAGTGAGGTCAGCATGAGGCCCAGCTTTCTTTCAGCGTCTGACTTTTATGAACTTCAGTACAGTATATTTGCTCTGCAGCAGCAACCTTTCAAAATGCTTCCCAGCCCAGGAAGGGGCTTTTTGGCAACCGAGGTATGCACCTCAACAATACACGGGGGTCTGTTTACACTCCACAAGGCCTCTCTATAAACGCTGTGCCTGCACCGCAGCACAGCACAGCGCACTCACCGCACCGCGCCTCCCGCCATCGACTGGGTCTCAAACGTCTTCATCCCAGTCTGGTTTGCAAAAAAAAACCCTACTTGTTGACCTGAGTTTTGAGTCAATAAACCACAACAGAGGAAATATCTGTCAAAGCATGTGTTTTTCAGTGTGTTGGCAAGTTGAAATGATCTTTGTTGTATTTCTCTTTCTCCTCCCTTTACCGATCTACCCCTTCATCATCCTCTATCCCCTTGCCTTCCTTTTCCTTCCTCCTCTTCTTTCTCCTCACAGCAAAGCGATATGAACTCCTTCCTTTGGATGGTGAAGCGCCGGCCACCCCTCCCTCCGTCCTACCTCTTTGGTACCATCCACGTGCCCTACACCCGCGTCTGGGACTTCATTCCCCAGAGTTCCAAGCAAGCTTTCCACAGCAGCCCCAATGTCTACTTTGAGCTGGACCTGACTGACCCTCTGACCATCTCCAAGCTGACCAGCTGCCAGCTGCTTCCCCACGGGGAGAACCTGCAGACCCTGCTGCCAAGAGACCTGTACCGCCGCCTCAAACGCCACCTGGACTACGTCAAACACATGATGCCCTACTGGATGACGGCCGACCAGCGAGGCCGCGGCCTGTACGCCGACTACCTGTTTAATGCTATAGCTGGGAACTGGGAGCGGAAGAGGCCAGTGTGGGTGATGCTGATGGTCAACTCCCTGACGGAGTGGGACGTCAGGTCGCGGGGAACGCCAGTGCTGGATCTGTTCTTGGCGCAGGAGGCTGAGAGGATGGGGAAGAGGACGGGGGCAGTGGAGAGGGTGGAGGAGCAGTGCCACCCCCTCAATGGGCTCAACTTCTCACAGGTAAGAGGACAGAATGCGGTGCGAGCATCCTTTTATGAGAAAATAACATGAGGAAAATTGTGTAACAATCCGGGAGCAATGATAAGGCTGACCCAGGCCTTAAATTGGGATTTGCTGGTCTGAAGGTTTAGTGCCGGTCGAAATTCCTCCTCAGCGTGAAAGTTGTTGTGCTCACGGATAAGTCCAAAGACTCACCCTTGCCGAGGCCTTGGAGTTAAACTCGAACTGGAAAAATTGCCCAGGGTGCGTCTTTGTGCATGCTCAGTAATCCAGGTAAGGAAATCAAAGAAAGAAAGTTGAATCGGTTCATCTGGACACAGCATTTATAGAGAGAAACGTTCCACCACTCATCTAAGTGACCTCTCCAGTCTCAACTGACTGCAGGTATCCCACCGTTATAAACAGTACAGTGACTCAACGACTGAAACCAACAATCGGTGTCATATGCAAATTACTGTGACCATTAACGAGAGTTACAATGCCCATGTGTACTATTCACAGAGGATTGGGGAATGTTTGCAATCACAGCATTGTAAAATGGTGACAGATGTAATCTTAACCGCCCCCCCCCCTCAGTTCAGGGATGGTCATTCCCTCCTTTGACTCCCTGTTCAAACCAGCGTTCCTCCCTATCAAGGATGTGCACATCCCCGTCCCTGAAAGAGTGGCCACTGGCCTGTAGATGGTGTAGACCGTGGAGTCCTGGCCTGTAGATGGTGTAGACTGTGGAGTCCTGGCCTGTAGATGGTGTAGACAGTGGAGTCCTGGTCTGTAGATGGTGTAGACTGTGGAGTCCTGGTCGGACGTGTTAGCTCTCCTATGTTGTGCCATCCTCTTGGCCAGCGTCTGTTTGGTTTCCCCAATGTACAAGTCACAAGTGTCGGGTCCTCCGGCACAGAGTAATACAGTGTACGCTGTTCAATGCCGACAGGATTGCCGTGATATGATATGTAGGAACACTGGTTTGAACGGGGAGTCAAGAGGGAACGACCATCCCTGAACCGGGGGGGGGGGGGGATAAGAGCACATCTGTCACCATCTTACAACGCTGTGATTGCAACTATTCCCCAATCCTCTGTGAATAGTACACATGGCCATTGTAACTTAAGTTAATGGTCACACCCTTATTTGCATATGGAACTGGTCGTTGGTTTCAGTCGTTATGCCACTGTATTGTTTATGGGGGGGTACCTGCAGTCACTGTATTGTTTATAAGGGGGGTACCTGCAGTCACTGTATTGTTTATAAGGGGGGGCACCTGCAGTCACTGTATTGTTTATGGGGGGGCACCTGCAGTCACTGTATTGTTTATAAGGGGGGTACCTGCAGTTACTGTATTGTTTATAAGGGGGGGCACCTGCAGTCACTGTATTGTTTATGGGGGGGTACCTGCAGTCACTCTATTGTTTATGGGGGGGGGACACCTGCAGTCGGTTGAGACTGAAGAGGTCACTCAGATGAGCGGTGGAACATTTCTCTCTATAAACGTTGTGTCCAGATGAACTGATCCAACCTTCTTTCTTTGCTCAGGGTGTGTTTAGACAGATGAAGGGAGTTGCATCCTTCGAGGGAATTGGCAGGGGAATACAGCGGAGAGACAACGGAAAGTAGAAACAGAGAGCGAGAGAGAGGGAGAGAGAGAGTGCACGCAAAACAACAAAGCTGATTAAAAGCTGTCCGCCGCGGACAGCTTTACGGTTATGGATGTTCCTCTGCCCCGCTAAACAAACACGCCCAACAGCTGAATGTGCGGAGAGGCCGTCGGACTGAGCGCTGCGCAAGCCGGGATGGATGGGAGGAGGTGAGAAGTGTCGAGCTCTCGCTTTCATTAAAGCAGACCGCCTGTCTGGCTCCCTGCGCCATTGCCGGGGCTCGCGCTCCGAAACCGGAGCGTGAAAGATGAACGAAATGGCCTAATTACCTGACGAGAGAAACATGAGGAATATGTACGTCTTTCATTTCTGCTGGAATGATAAGTAGATGGGGTGGTGGGGGGGGGGCGAGTCTATTTTAAGAAATGGGCCCCGTAGCCCCTAAATTGGAGGTCGTCTTTGAGTTTTGAGTCTGTTTTTCCAAACTCTGGGAGGTCCCGGAGATGTTCGTGATGAGCCTCGATCGGACAGGCAGGATGTTCCCCTCTAATTTATGCCCTAATGCGCTTTCTGCCCCGCGCGGAGGAGGCACTCGGGCCCCCGACACATGCTCTGCACGCATGCCACACATGACGAGCAACATGCAACGCACGCAAGGCCCTGTACATGCCCCGTTAGCGGTATGGCGCAACACAATCCTGCGAGGGGCTGTAGCCCCCCATGTGACAGGCCCGGGGGGCTCCGAGGCTAATTTGAGAGGCATTGAGGGCCCACGCGGCCTCTCGGCTTTCATCAGCACCTCCTAACTACGCTGTCAAAAGCTCGCATATGCCTCGGAGCCGCGCCGCGCCTAGAAATAAGCCCCGCGGAGGCACTCTCTGCCCCTCAGCAGTGGATCCAGCGGGGGCTTGATACCACTGGGGGGGGGGGGGCTTTTACAAATTGTGGAGTCTGTTGTGCATGCTAGATGCTTCTCCTAAATGACTGCCCTGTGTCTTCTTGGTCTTTAAAAATCTGAAGCAGTTGTGAGAACTCAGTCGAGCAGCAGAACCCTTCATAGCAACACCGGAACCTGGTTTAGTTTGTGTTGCGTGTCCAGCGGGTTTTAAAACGGCGTTGTTGCTCCACGATCACGCCCATCCGGCTCCAGCGCACATTGAGGGACTGTCTTCTATCCCTTCTAGAAAGGCTAGAGGGGAAAAAAGGCAATGAATTGACAAAGGATGACCAAGTCCAAGTCATGTTTTACGAGACAGGTGTACATTAAACTGCCATGCTGGGTTTTATTTTACCATGGACATTCATTACATCGGATGAGAAATGATTTCAATTCCGCCTCTGCAGAGGACAATAAATGTGCTGTTGGACTTCTCGGAGCACAAACTTCCACCTCATCCCCGGATACTATGTATGAGAGCCATTCAGCGCTGAAATGAAACTGACATGGAAGCCATTATTCTCAATTATCATAATTTGCGATATAATCTGAACACTATGGTTGATTGGATCCCTGTATGGCTGATTGAAGCGGCGATGAGTTCAGAAAGTCGGACAGATGAGAGGTCACACAGAAAGAGAGAGAGAGAGGAGAGAGAGAGAGATCGAGTGTGTGTGTGTGTGTGTGTGTGTGTGTGTGTGTGTGTGTGTGTGTGTGTGTGTGTGTGTGTGTGTGTGTGTGTGGTGGGGCAAGAGAAAGAGAAGTAAGATGTAAAATAGAGAAGAAAAAGCAGAGAAAGGGTGGAGGTAAAGACCAGAGAGGGAATAAAAAAAGTGGACGGGGTGGTGGGGAGCCGGCGGGAGGGACGGGGACTGATGTTCGCCGTGTCAATGCTAACTCTAATCGGAAACATGAGCACCACTTACAGGGAGATGTGAGCCGGGCCGGGCTCCAGGCCCGGCCAGCCGGCGGGCCCAGGCACATTATTTGTCCCCAATAAAAGTAGCTGCTTACAATATCCTGTCACGGTGTCACCCGGTCCTCGCCGAGGGGCTCTCACAAACCTAAACTCCGCTGATTCATCATCGGCCCACGGGCTCTTTTTTTTGGTTGTTTTTTTGAAGGCACCTGGTCCCATTGGTGCCAGCGGTGCAGTTCTGCGGAGGCGGTCCTCTGGCGTGGACGAGTGCAGCTGCACCTTGGCTCACCTCGGCGGATCAGGGCCGCCAGGGCTTCCGTGGGTTGGCTGTCACCAGAGTGACCACGTCTTTATAGACCAGTAGAAGTGCGGCAGTCAGGGCTGGTTTATCGCCTGTGTGCTCAGATGATCGTGTGTGTGCGATATGGTCACACATGGTTGCATACTTTAGTGTACACTGCGTATAGAGAGGGTTCAAGTCCACGTGTAGCAGGACGGTGTTATAAAGTGTGGTCTCCATGTGCAGCAGTAAAGGCCTGTTGTTAACTGTTGGCTGATAGCACTCGACTTTATGAGAAACTCGCTGAATGTAGCAATGTTTGCACACAGTAACTGGAGAAGCGGCCTTCATGGGACATGAGTTGAATGCCACGAGATAAGGAGGAGAGGAACAAACAACTGTCCTATCAGGACTCAGGGATCAGGAAGGCTTTAGTTGTCGTTTCAATTCATCTACTTCGGAAATGAAATGACATATCGTTTCCCCGACCCCAAGGCAGTGCAACAGAAGGACAAAAACACATCCAAACTACAAGAACTACAAGAACACATCCAAGCTAACACATATATCCAAACTAACACATATATCCAAACTAACACATATATCCAAGCTAACGCATATATCCAAACTAACATATATCCAAGCTGACACATATATCCAAGCTAACACATATATCCAAGCTAACACATATATACCAACTAACACATATATACCAACTAACACATATATACCAACTAACACATATATACCAACTAACACATATATACCACCTAACAAATATATCCAAACTAACACATATATACCAACTAACGCATATATCCAAACTAACACATATATACCACCTAACACATATATCCAAACTAACACATATATACCAACTAACGCATATATCCAAACTAACACATATATCCCCAAAAAAAACCCCCCAAAAAAAAAACTCTGTCCAAGGGAACAAACACCAGCCAGGATCACTGTTAGAACTGCCGGTCTGCATGGGCTAGCAGTTAGCTTAGCCTGCCCCGCTTCCGCGTCCTGTCAGACCACCCTCGGTGTTTCCTCCTTGGGTGCAGCTCCAGGCAGGGCTGTGGTCTCCGGGCCTACCGGACACAGCAGACCAGGCTCCCCCAGCCGATCCAACGCCATCTCTCCCAGCCAGACACCCTCAACACACCTCCCCGCACTCCACACGACGACACTAAAAACACAGTCAAGGCGAGGCGAGGCCGCCACCAGACCCCCTTCGGTGTTATCGGAATGCTGGTCTGCATGGGCTAGTAGTTAGCTTAGCCTGCCCCGCTTCTGCATCCTGCCAGACCGCCCTCGGTGTTTCCAAGATGTTTACAGTTGATGTGTAACAGAACAAAGGTGGTCTTATAAAGTGTCTTCTCCATGTGAACAAATAAAGGCCTGTTGTTAACTGCTGGCCGATAGCCGACGAATGTGTGAGAAACCTGCTGAGCGTGGCAGGTCTGCACACAGTATCTGGAGAAACGGCCTCATGGGATGTGAGCTGGAAGACGAGATAAGGAGGAGAGGAACAAACAACTGTCCTATAACAGAGACTGTGAGACTGACACACTAAGGTTGACCTTGGGTGTGCCGCGCTTAAAGCACTATTAAAGTGTGACAACACCAGTGGCGGATGGTGCTAAACATTTTCTTTTTGGGGGGGGGCAGTTTACCTCGGCGCAGCCCACCTGACAGCTGCTTTAATGTCCACACAGTCACGGATTTATTAAGAAGGACAATGTAGCCTATAGAGTTTGTCAGGGTTGGTAGATGGCGGATGATTGACAGCCGAGACGAGGCGTGGTGGTGGGTGGGAACATGATTGACAGCCACGAGAATAGTCCAATCACATTAGATCAAAAAACATTAAAACAATACCGGTTCGCTGCCAATAAAAGTGGGCGTGTCTGGGGCAGCACAGAACTGCGCCCCCTGGAAAATCTGAAGAAACCAATCAGACAGCAGCCTCAGGTCACCTGCTCGCCACAGGTTTGAGGGCTTACATAAGGTGTCGTTTGGCCGGCGCCCCTCATCCAGGAAGTATATGTATTCAGACAGGAAGTGTATGTATTCAGACAGGAAATATATGTATTCAGACAGGAAGTATGTGTATTCAGACAGGGAGTATATGTATTCAGACAGGAAATAAATGTATTCAGACAGGACGTATATGTATTCAGACAGAAATCAACCAAACACCATTTGAGCCAATATTTAGTGCTGCTGACAGGCGCTCACAGACTGACAACACTTTTATTTCATCATTATTTGCATCATACAACTAAATTATATTTAACATGTTGAAGTAGATTTTCATCTCTTGATATCTAAAGGGGGCGGTGTCCCATGGCCCTGTACTGGCCAGCCACCACCGGACAACACTGTCAGAGATTTTTGTCTCACTCCTCATTTATTGTCATGGGTATAATTTACATGATTGCCACGACAACAGCCAAATGGCTCTGCGTGTGCATCACATGGGCAGATATGTGAAAACACGTGCAATTACTGTCAGTACAGCATGTGGGAGTCGGCCGTTACAGGGCTCCCCTTCCAGATCAGTTCCCCTCCGAGCGAAGAGGACACAGAGTGTGTGTGCTGTGCTGGGGCTGTGATCTGCTGTCTGTTGTTGTGAGGAAAGTTGTTGTGTGTGTATGTGTGTATTTGTAGCTGAGACAGTGAAAGAGCGACAGACAGAAATCGCTGCAGACCGATAGGAGGGAAACTGTCAGTGAGCAGGGGGGGAGAGAGAGGGGGGGAGAGAGCAACAGAGAGAGAGAGGGAAGGAGGGGGGAGAGAGAGGGAGAGAGAGCGAGAGAGAGAGAACTTTAGGACCGTGGAAGGAAGAAAGGCCAGACGAGAAGCATGGTTCTTCTCCGGCTTCATGTGGGTCAATGCAGATTGACAGCTGGGGGGGGTGGAGGTGGGGGTCAGATAGTACCAAACACTCTCCAAAAGCACGCTATGAATGCCGAGGGGTGACGGCCGGAGGTAGCTGGGCCTGGCTAAAAGGGTGCAAGCACCACCGCCAGTTCTCCAGGAGTCACTAACACTTACCACACTTCCCTTAAGGCTCAGGACTGGTTCTCATTCATTCCTAGAATAGGTCTTCTCCTGTTTAACCTGCACCAGTTCATCGCCGCAGTCATGACTGCACACACACACACACACACACACACACACACACACACACACACACACCGACATAATGGAAAAAGAAGCGGTGGAGAAGGAGGAGAAGAAAGGGAAGGAGGGGGGTTTATTTTCATAAGATGCATGTAAGATTCAGCGCTGAGGTGCTCTCTGCTCTTCGTCTCATCTTATTTAAGCGAAGAAAGTGGAGCAAAGGTTGTTCGCAGTGCAGTCCTGCTCTTTAAGGGGAACTTTAAGCAAAGGCCCAGCCCATGGGCCTCACTTTGTCCCCGCATATAAACACCCGTATTTATTTTCCCTGGGTCACATTGCAGTCCGGGGCCGCCGGCTCATGTTGGACAGAGATGACATCATATCGGTGGCGCCTGTCTCCTAGGCAGGGGGTCAAGGGTTGTGCTGGGAGGTGGGAGGTGGCGGAGCGGTGAGGAGACTTCGGTGGTCTGCTGGGGTCAGACTGGGCACCGCTAGGCAAGCAGGCAGCGGCCAATGAGGAAGCAGCTTTTACCCAACCTTGGGCCAGGCTGTGTTTGTAGCGGCCAGAGCTATTTTCATTTACTTACATAGGCTTTGGAGAGAGAGAGAGAGAGGGAGGGAGAAAGCGAGAGAGAGGATGATGTTTTTCTTCCCTTGCTCCTGGTATTGTCACCTGAGGGCCGGGTAGGGGACAGGGGAGGGGGACATGGTGACGGCGGATCTGGTTTCCCCTCAGTGGGGGCGGCTACATGCCCTCTCCTGGATGGGGACGTGCATGATGCAGGGTTCTTGCACGGGGGGCTCGGTGGCAGTTGGGACGTGTCTATTTCAGTCGGGCCAGCTCCTGTCATGGCCCTCTGCTAGTGAAGATGTTAGGCCGAGATTTTTCTGGTATGCTGACACAGCATACAAGACCCCTACATGCTGTGGTCCGACTCTGGCACTTACACTGCTTGGATGGGTGGCAAATGCAGCTAACATATCATATCATGGTATCTATCTATCTATCTGTCTGTCTGTCTGTCTGTCTGTGTGACTGTCTGTCTGTGCTATCTAGCTAGCTAGCTAGCTAGCTTGCTACCTTATTTTGATGTTGTCACAATATGCTGAATGATGGCATTTAGAGTGTTTTTTCCTGACATAATCAAATATGATTGTCATATAAATATAACAACATGAAACACCATGAGAGCGTTACTGAGCCTGACCCGTGTGACAGATTTATGAACTGGAATCCCCTGGTCAGTACTCGAAGACACCGTCCGCTGATGTCACAAAGATGTCTCCGCTGTCTTTGTGCCATTCTTCAAATTGAATTAAAATTACATAAATACATATTTAAAAAAAAGATACGACAACAGTTAACCAGTGTTAACCTGTACCGCAAAACATTTGTAAATAAACACCTGCACGTGTGTGGCTGTGTGAGGTGAAAAAACTAGCTCACCATCAAGGCCAAGCCAGACGCATCGCCTGTCTCTGTCCACATACACAGTTTTACTTCTCTGTCCGAGTGTCGCTTGTTTGAGAATCTTAGCTATGCAGCGAATATACCATATTGGCAGAGAGAGAGAGAGAGAGAGAGAGAGAGAGAGAGAGAGAGAGAGAGAGAGAGAGAGAGAGAGAGAGAGAGAGAGAGAGAGAGAGAGAGAGAAAACGAACCTTCCATTTTACATTTGTTTTATTTATTTATTTATTTAGTTTAATACTCTGTTGACCTGTTTTGCTGCCACCTGCTTTGGCAACATTGTAACAATGCAGCCATGCCAATAAAGCAACAATGAATTGAATTGAATTGAACTGACATAGAGATTGACAGAGAGAGAGAGAGAGAGAGAGAGAGAGAGAGAGAGAGAGAGAGAGAGAGAGAGAGAGAGAGAGAGAGAGAGAGAGAGAGAGAGAGAGAGAGAGAGAGAGAGAGCAGGAAAGTGAAGAGCTGACCGCGGTGCCGCAAGACACGGATGGATCCGAAACACGCCTGGCTCACGCGTCCTGTGGAGTCCTGACAGACCTCCGCAGCCCTGGGTCGCGCTGGTCTAAACAACGCACGCTTAAAGAGAGGCATTAAGTCACACGTGACTGCAGCCATAGTAAAATATTTACATTCCTCGGTGGACATGGGCCTTCGGACAGGGCGACTGAGTGACGGGAAAAGCAGTTGTGCTCCTCCATCCATTCCCTGCCTCACCCCTCCTACCCCACCAGCTAGCTTCTTTTTTCTTTCTCTCCTTGACATGTCCTGAGGGTCTGCTTGTCCCATCGCTAACCCATTGCTCATCTGTGCATGTCTGCACGCACACACACACACACACACACACACACACACACACACACACACACACACACACACACACACACACACACACACACACAGGGTGGAAAGAGAGGTGGAGAAGGAGGTTTGGTGTGTGTGTGGGGGGGGTGAGGACATTACCTTTAAAGTGTGCCGGTGATGTATGTCCTGTCTCTAGGCGTGACATCAGAGGGCGTCTCTCACATCCAGCCTATAATTACCTGCGCAAATATGTGGAAAAGTGCGAGGCAACGCGTATCGGGGGCCCGATCTCCCCGGCCCTCGGCCCTGTCGGCAGGCAGACGGCAGTCCCACTGCTGCGCTAATGACTTAATAGGCCCCCTTAATGACCAAATAGCCCACTGCCATCCAGAAGCACTTAGGCAATTACACACTGGCCAGATCACTGCAGGCTAACATTGGTGGAAGGGGGGAGGTGTTGGGGGGGTGGGGGGTTCAGGGAGGCGGGGACCCCTGAGAGAGGTTTGTGCTGCAGTCGGATTAAGCACAAGTTTTTGTGCTCTATTTTCTTTTATTTAAATTTTTATATCTTCCCCGGTTCCGAGCAATCCAGTCTAATCTCTACCTGCCCCCCTCCCTCCCCCCTTCATAAATATCCCATTTCCCGGCAATGAACTCAGGCCAGACAATCTATGACTGTACACCCTTCAGAGCTGCCGTGTGATCTCAGCAGCTTCTCAAAGGGCCTGAGGTTTCGCCTCCTCTGTGGCGCGGCGGACTTCTGTGGAGAAGGTCACGGCCCACTTCTCCCCTCTCTCAGCACCTGCGGGACGACGTGTCGGGTAATGACTCCACCGTATTGTCACAGGCTTACAGCGAGGCTGAAGTGTTCTGCCATACCACGGCGATTCCCCTGCCAAAGCCATCCCTCTCTCTGTCTCTCTCGCTCTCTCTCTCTCGCTCGCACTCTCTCGCTCGCGCTCTCTCTCGCTTTCTCGCTCTCTCTCTCTCTCTCTGTCTCTCTCTCGCTCTCTCTCTCACCCACTTAATCCCTTCTTGGCAGATGGAGTCTTATTCTACTGTACATTAAGTGTAATGGCCTTGTCTTTCCCTGCCCGGCTATTCACAAATAAAGACCAGCTATGCTTGAGTACACACACACACATACACACACACACACACACACACACACACACACACACACACACACACACACACACACACACACACACACCCAGCTTACTTAATTCATTTTAAGAACCTTTGGTAACAGCCAGGACAGTGCGGGCTGAAGTTAAGAGGTAATCATTGGAAACGTGGTGTAAAGGGGACATATACAATAAAATCACACACACACACACACACACACACACACACACACACACACACACACACACACACACACACACACACACAACCATTCTGAATCTCTAGTCGTATATTCTTGTTAGTGTTCACAGTAAAGAAGCAGGTAGTGTAGCAGCAGTGAGGGTAACCTCAAATTTGCAGGTAGTGTCTAGCAGCAGTGAGGGTAACCTCAGGTTTGGTGTCTCTCAGCAGTGAGGGTAACCTCAGGTTTGGTGTTTCGCAGCAGTGAGGGTAACCTCAGGTTTGGTGTCTCTCAGCAGTGAGGGTAACCTCAGATTTGGTGTCTCGCAGCGGTGAGGGTAACCTCAGGTTTGGTGTCGCTCAGCAGTGAGGGTAACCTCAGGTTTGGTGTCTCGCAGCGGTGAGGGTAACCTCAGGTTTGGTGTCTCGCAGCAGTGAGGGTAACCTCAGGTTTGCAGGGCCAGAAGGCTGATTGATTGCAGACAGGAATGTGACCGCCTGATTTCCTCGGACCCCCACAACCCCCAACTCAGGAATGCAATAATAAATGATTACAATGGAGACTGTTTGAGATGTCATACGAGTTTAACCTTGATTTTATTGAGTTATTCCAGTTGACATCAGAGGGTCTCCTCACCGCGGGATATCCTAAAATCTGACATATCACAACTTTTCTGCCACTAGACTCTGCCTTTTTCCTTTTACTTCATTATGTAGATGAGTGTGTTATTTTCTGTTTCACCGTTCTCAAAGATGCAATCCAGAGTTCTTTTAACCCCAGTGTTGGGTTAAAAACCTAGAGTCTTGAGCTGTATCACAGCAAACTGTGTTCAGTGGTGATACATGGTCAGCAAGCAGAGCTCAGACAACACATGTTAGACTGTCCCCCATCTCATCTAATCACATGTTAGAGTGAATAAACTGTCCTCCATCTCATTTAATCACATGTTAGAGTGAATAAACTGTCCCCCATCACATCTAATCACATGTTAGAGTGAATAAACTGTCCTCCATCTCATCTAATCACATGTTAGAGTGAATAAACTGTCCCCTATCTCATCTAATCACATGTTAGAGTGAATAAACTGTCCCCCATCTCATCTAATCACATGTTAGAGTGAATAAACTGTCCTCCATCTCATTTAATCACATGTTAGAGTGAATAAACTGTCCCCCATCACATCTAATCACATGTTAGAGTGAATAAACTGTCCTCCATCTCATCTAATCATATGTTAGAGTGAATAAACTGTCCCCCATCTCATCTAATCACATGTTAGAGTGAATAAACTGTCCCCTATCTCATCTAATCACATGTTAGAGTGAATAAACTGTCCCCCATCTCATCTAATCACATGTTAGAGTGAATAAACTGTCCTCCATCTCATTTAATCACATGTTAGAGTGAATAAACTGTCCCCCATCACATCTAATCACATGTTAGAGTGAATAAACTGTCCTCCATCTCATCTAATCATATGTTAGAGTGAATAAACTGTCCCCCATCTCATCTAATCACATGTTAGAGTGAATAAACTGTCCCCCATCTCATCTAATCACATGTTAGAGTGAATACACTGTCCCCCATCTCATCTAATCACATGTTAGAGTGAATAAACTGTCCCCCATCTCATCTAATCACATGTTAGAGTGAATAAACTGTCCTCCATCTCATTTAATCACATGTTAGAGTGAATAAACTGTCCCCCATCACATCTAATCACATGTTAGAGTGAATAAACTGTCCTCCATCTCATCTAATCACATGTTAGAGTGAATAAACTGTCCCCCATCTCATCTAATCACATGTTAGAGTGAATAAACTGTCCCCCATCTCATCTAATCACATGTTAGAGTGAATAAACTGTCCTCCATCACATCTAATCACATGTGAGAATGGATAAACTGTCCCCCATCTCATCTAATCACATGTTAGAGTGAATAAACTGTCCTCCATCACATCTAATCACATGTTAGAGTAAATAAACTGTCCTCCATCTCATCTAATCACATGTTAGAGTGAATAACTGTCCCCCATCTCATCTAATCACATGTTAGAGTGAATAAACTGTCCTCCATCTCATCTAATCACGTTAGAGTGAATAAACTGTCCTCTATCTCATCTAATCACATGTTAGAGTGAATAAACTGTCCTCCATCTCATCTAATCACATGTTAGAGTGAATAAACTGTCCTCCATCTCATCTAATCACATGTTAGAGTGAATAAACTGTCCTCCATCTCATCTAATCACATGTTAGAGTGAATAAACTGTCCTCCATCTCATCTAATCACATGTTAGAGTGAATAAACTGTCCTCCATCTCATCTAATCACATGTTAGAGTGAATAAACTGTCCCCCATCTCATCTAATCACATGTTAGAGTGAATAAACTGTCCCCCATCTCATCTAATCACATGTTAGAGTGAATACACTGTCCCCCATCTCATCTAATCACATGCTAGAGTGAATAAACTGTCCTCCATCACATCTAATCACATGTTAGAATGGATAAACTGTCCCCCATCTCATCTAATCACATGTTAGAGTAAATAAACTGCCCTCCATCACATCTAATCACATGTTAGAGTGAATAAACTGTCCTCCATCTCATCTAATCACATGTTAGAGTGAATAACTGTCCCCCATCTCATCTAATCACATGTTAGAGTGAATAAACTGTCCTCCATCTCATCTAATCACGTTAGAGTGAATAAACTGTCCTCTATCTCATCTAATCACATGTTAGAGTGAATAAACTGTCCTCCATCTCATCTAATCACATGTTAGAGTGAATAAACTGTCCTCCATCTCATCTAATCACATGTTAGAGTGAATAAACTGTCCTCCATCTCATCTAATCACATGTTATAGTGAATAGAAAGTCCGCCATCTCATCTGACCACATATTAGAGTGAATAAACTGTCCTCCATCTCATCTAATCACATGTTAGAGTGAATAAACTGTCCTCCATCTCATCTAATCACATGTTAGAGTGAATAAACTGTCCTCCATCTCATCTAATCACATGTTAGAGTGAATAAACTGTCCCCCATCTCATCTAATCACATGTTAGAGTGAATAAACTCTCCCCCATCTCATCTAATCACATGTTAGAGTGAATAAACTGTCCTCCATCTCATCTAATCACATGTTAGAGTGAATAAACGGTCCCCCATCTCATCTAATCACATGTTAGAGTGAATAAACTGTCCTCCATCTTGTCTGATCACTCTATTTGTGTACAGAGTTAATCATATAAATCCATACAGATGTGTGAATGTGTATGTGTTTGTATGTGTGTGTGTACGTGTGTGTTCGTTGTTTGTATGTATGTGTGTGTTTGTGGGTGCATGTTTGCATGTATGTGTGTGTGTGTGTGTGTGTGTGTGTGTGTGTGTGTGTGTGTGTGTGTGTGTGTGTGTTTGTGCGTGATCACTAGTGTGGCTCTGTCAGTGTCCAGTGTGAAGCTCTCTCCTATATGAACAAACACACTGGGCTAAGGCAAACCTTGACTCACATGACTGTTCCACTAAATCTACAGACAGCAACACTGACTGTAAGGACCAACTGACGCCCAGAACTGCCAAACAGACAGAAAGGGACGGACGGCACGCCTGTGAGACAGCCTCGCATGGCTGGCGCGTATATAGCTAGCGCCCAGCGTGTGTGGCATGTGGCTGAGATGAGCTCAGTGGGCGGGGCTTGTTGTGACGTCACTCTCCCACCCTGCAGACCTCTCTCACACACACACACACACACACACACTGACCAGCACTCACACAGAGGTGCCAGGACAACACACAGTTTGTGTGCATGTGTATGTTTGTACAGTGCCGATGCCCACTTGCAAGTGCACATCAGTGTATGTGTGTGTGTTTGTGTGTGTGAGACAGAGACACAGACTCGTGGTGGCTTATGGCAGCATTAGCGGAAGCCTCTCATTGAACCCTGGTTTAATGCGACCCATGCGTCTCCTGTGTCCCCTGTTATGCACAGCCCAGTGGAGCACTTCAACCCCGCTTACTCTCCGCCCTTGCACCTCTTACCTTACCCCCCCCACCCTGCCCTTTGCTTTTTTACCTCCCGTTAATACCCTCCCATTAATACCATTACCGTCCTATCCGGTAAGAGCATGCCCTTTTATAATTCTGCTTCAAGCCCTGAAGACTTGATTTGCGAGACATATTGACGCCGTGGAATGGAGTTGGTTAAGGGAGCTAGTGTTCGACCTGAGGTCACCTGATGTGACTCTCATAGCAATCTATTTTTTTTATTGGTAGTCATGACAACCGCATTGCTTATTAACAGAGACTGGTTGTTAATCAGTTGTTTGACTATGTGCCCATTTGCAGCAATACATTTTACATTTTGCAGCATTTACACGTTAAAGTACTATATTTACATATATTTACATATATTTACTGATGGGTCTACTCCAGTTATGGAGCGTCACACTGCTCAGCCTCCCCGGGATAGTCTACTCTAGGGTGCTGGAAAGGAGGCTCCAACCGATTATTGAACCTAGGATCCAGGAGGACCAATGCGGATTCAGTCCTGGCCGTGGAACAGCGGACCGACTCTTTACCCTTGCCGAAGTGCTGAGGGGGACATGGGAGTTTGACCAGCCAGTCTGCATGTGTTTTGTGGACTTGGAGAAGGCTTACGACCGTGCACCCCGGGGTACTCTGTGGGGGGGGGGGGTACTGTGGGGGGTACCGGGGCAGTTGCTACAAGCCATCCGGTCCTTGTATAACTAGAGTGAGAGCTGTGTCTGCATTCTTGGCACAAAGTCAAACACGTTTTCGGTGGGTGTCGGACTCTGCCAAGGTTGTCCCTTGTCTCCGGGTGTGTTTGTGATATTCATGGACAGGATCTCAAGGCTCAGCCAAGGTGGGGAGTGAGTCTGTTTTGGGAACCTCAGAGTTGCACCTCTGCTCTTCCCAGATGATGTGGTCTTGTTGGCTTCATCAGAATGTGACCTCCAGCACCCACTGGGGCGGTTTTCAGCTGAGTGTGAAATGGCCGGGAGGAGAGTCAGCACCTCCAAGTCTGAGGCCATGGTTTCTTACTGGGAAATGGTGGATTGCTCCCTCCTGGTTGGGGGTGAGTTGTTGCCTCAAGTGAAGATGTTCAAGGATCTCGGGGTCTTGTTCACGAGTGAGGGTAGGATGGAGCGGGAGATTGACAGGCAGATTGGTGCAGCATCAGCAGTAATGTGGACGTTATACTGGACCATTGTGGTGAAGAGGGAGCTGAGCCGGAAGGCAAAGCTCTCAATTTACCAGCTGATCTTCCTTCCAGCCCTCACCTATGGTCATGAGCTTTGGGTAGTGACCGAATGGGTGAGATCTCGGATACAAGCGGCTGAAATGAGTTTCCTCCGTAGGGTGTCTGGGCTCAGCCTTAGAGATAGGGTGAGGAGCTCGGGAGCTCGGAGTAGAGCTGCTGCTCCATTGCGTCGAAAGGAGCCAGCTGAAGTGGTTCAGACATCTGATTAGGATGCCTCCTGGGCGCCTTCCTTTGGAGGTTTACCGGGCACGTTCAGCTGGGAGGAGACCCCGGGGTAGACCCAGAACTCGCTTGAGGGACTACATGTCCAATCTGGCCTTGGAAGCCCTTGGGATCCCCCAGGAGGAGCTGGAGGGCGTTTCTGGGGAGAGGCATGGCTGGAGTGCCGTACTTAGCTTGCTGCCACCACGACCCGACCCCAGAGAAGCGGCTGCTGATGAGATGGGATGAGTATACTTACATTGAAACCTGCCCAACACGGTCATTATTTTGCATGAGTCTATACTGCGGTCCTGTCATTACTCTGTGATCTTTTTCTTTCCCCCTCACCTCATAGAGCACGTTACGTGTGTGTTAAGACCAATCAGGTCACAGACACAGGGAAATGAAGTCCAGTTGTGCAGCAGGTGAGCCAGGCTCATCCACATCTGTACCGTTGGGCCTTTTTTTCATTTAGCAGAAGTCTGTTTTTGCTTCAAACCCTGTCCTCGTAAAACCTCGGATTTGCATGCAAGTTGCATTGAAAAAAGAATCAAATTGCTTGTGGGGGTCCCTCAAAGATGGGGTGGGGGTCTCTACACACTAAGTTCACCTCGTCTCCATTTACGTGCAAAGGGATGAGAAGGACTTTAGAAACGGCTGTAAATGAGCCCCACCATTGAACGTTTGTGCTTTCACAACCGGGCCCCTGATGCCAGTGCCCAGCTCCCGGCCCCTGACGCCGGAGCCCAGCTCCCGGCCCCCGGGAGAGTGAAAGCTCTTGAAACATGGCTCCACTCGTAAACTTTATTGGGGGGCACATAAATTCTCCCATTCCTGCTGCCGCTCTCTTTCGTGACTTTGCAGAGTGATGCCTGTCTCCGCCTCACCACGCTCCGTCTCTGTCTCATTTCAGCTCCCGGTCCATCACCATGGAAAGACAGACAGTCAGACAGTCAGACAGACAGCCCGGTTAGGGGACGCTGAGCAGGGAGGAACATCTGTCGGGAGGGGGATGGATTGAGAGACAGATCGGCAGATGGACGGTGTGCAAGGCCACATGTCCTCCAGTGTATATTGGTATAGTGTATATGAAAGTGTGGCACGGTGGCGCAGTGGTTAGCGCGGTTGCCTCATGGCAACAAAGTCCTGGGTTCGAATCCCGGGGTTGTCCAATCTTGGGGGTCGTCCCGGGTCGTCCTGTGTGTGGAGTTTGCATGTTCTCCCCGTGTCTGCGTGGGTTTCCTCCGGGGGCTCCGGTTTCCTCCCACAGCCCAAAGACATGTAGGTCAGGTGAATCTGCCGTACTAAATTGTCCCTAGGTGTGTGTGTGCGCGTGCGTGTGTGTGTGCATGCGCGTGTGTGTGTGTGTGCATGCGCGTGTGTGTGTGCGTGCATGCGCGCGTGTGTGTGCGTGCGTGCGTGTGTGTGTGTGTGTGTGTGTGTGTGTGTGTGTGTGTGTGTGTGTGTGTGTGTGTGTGTGTGTGTGTGTGTGTGTGTGTGTGTGTCTGTGTCTGTGATGGCCTGGCAGCCTGTACAGGGTGTCTCCCCGCCTGCCGCCCTCGCGTCCCCGATTGGGATGAGCGGTTTGGATAATGGATGGATGGAATATGAGAGTGAGACAGACGGGCTGGGAGGTAAACTATGAGGAGGACGGATGAGGAGGACAGATATGGGATGGGGAGGTCTTGGTAGGTAGGGAGAGGCAGAGCACGTGGGACACAGATGGGAAAGGAACAAAGAATACTGCAAGGACAAGTGATAGCGTGGAAGTGAGTTGAGGAAAAAAAGGAAATAAACAGGCAGGCAGACAGGCAGACAGGCAGACAGACAGGTGGGTAGGGTGGAAAGGAAAGCTGGGGAGCAGGGAGGCAGTCCTAGAGGCCAGGAGACAGGCTTCAGTGGCGTTTACAAGGCTTCAGACACAGATGCAGCCTCCACACAGCTCCACGGGGAGCGGCTTCCACAGCAAGGGGCAATGGCGGAAACCCTGCATTCACACAAGCTGCAGTACAGACACACACCTTCTACACAAGCTGTAGTACAGACACACACGTTCTACACACGCTGCAGTACAGACACACACCTTCTACACAAGCTGAGTCACACACCTTCTACACAAGCTGCAGTACAGACACACACCTTCTACACAAGCTGAGTCACACACCTTCTACACAAGCTGCAGTACAGACACACACCCTCTACACAAGCTGAGTCACACACCTTCTACACAAGCTGCAGTACAGACACACACCTTCTACACAAGCTGAGTCACACACCCTCTACACAAGCTGCAGTACAGTCACACAGCAGCTGGTTGGCATGTCTCTCAGTCTGTCTCACACTCCTGCAGCACTGTGATTATAGCATGCATATGACAGCACCCAAATCTTTATGATGTGTGTGTGTGTGTGTGTGTTTGTGTGTTTGTGTGTGTGTGCGTGCATGCGTGCGTGCGTGCGTGCGTGCATGCGTGCGTGCGCAAGTGAATATATAGCGTAAGGCATTCAGGTTGCAACTTGAAACCTGATCTCAAAACAACAGCTAACCTTCATAATGGGCGGGGGGCTCACATTGCGGTCCCCCCTTTATTCAAATAAATTGGCCTTGAAAGCCCCCTCCCCATTTTTTTATTAATCAACCATAAATGGTTGTTACCCCTTCATACCCTTGAAAACTTAATTTCAGGAATTTGCAGTATTTAGCTGCTGCAGTTCACCTGTCTAGTATATTTCCCAGGATTTGGCTTGAGCCGGATCGGCTATGGGAGCGGGTTTGGCCCCTCCTCTGTCCTCCACATGACCCCCACCGTGCCATCATCCACAGTCCCAACACCCATCACATTCTCCACCCCCTGTAAAGCCCATCCCTCAAGCTGCCTGCTGCTGTTGAACATGGCTTCTCTTTGATCCCTGTGGCTGATGGACACTGAGCCGCTCACCCAGTAGCTGCAGGTATCCCCAGGCAGCAGGTATCCATAGTAGCTGCAGTATACCCAGTAGCTGCAGGTATCCCCAGGCAGCAGGTATCCATAGTAGCTGCCGGTATCCCCAGGCAGCAGGTATCCCTAGTAGCTGCAGGTATCCCCAGGCAGCAGGTATCCCTAGTAGCTGCAGGTATCCCCAGGCAGGCAGGTATCCCCAGGCAGCAGGTATCCCCAGTAGCTGCAGGTATTCCCAGGCAGCAGGTATCCCCAGGCAGGAGGATGCAGGACCAACATATTTGTCAGGACTTTAGTCAGGATGTTAACTATACAGACAGTCTACGACTTATGTTTAAATATGTATTTTTCTTTTTTTTGATTTGGACTCCCCCCCCCTCTTTTTCTCCCCAATTGTACTTGGCCAATTACCCCACTCTTCTGAGCCGTCCCGGTCGCTGCTCCACCCCCTCTGCCGATCCGGGGAGGGCTGCAGACTACCAACCGACCAGACCAACCGACCAGAGGAGGCGCTAGTGCAGCGGCCAGGACACATACCCACATCCGGCTTCCCACTCGCAGACACGGCCAATTGTGTCTGTAGGGACGCCCGACCAAGCCGGAGTTAACACGGGGATTCGAATTGGCGGCCCCCGTGTTGGTAGGCAACGGAATAGACCGCTACGCCACTCAGACACACTCGACGCATACTTTTATCACAGTGTAAATCACCGTTCTGTCTTTGTGTCTGACGGGAGGCCGCCGGGTCAGTTAAATTCCTGGTTTGTGAAAACTCAAAACAAAATCCTTCTTGATTTTTCTTTCTTGATTTTTTTTTTGCGAAAAAAAGGATAAAAACGATAAAACGATAAAAAGCAACCTTGCCGTGTATTTGTGATGTGATGGAAGTGAAGACTGGCAGGGCGGTAGAGGGACCGTCACACGCGAGAAACTTTGAATGCGAAAACATCTTTGCTTGACAACAAACAAAGTTAAACAAAGTCACACCGCCCTCGGTGTTTCCTGCTCGGGCGCAGCTCCGGCAGGGCCGTGGTCCCTGGGCCCACAGGACGCAGCAGACCAAGCTCTCCCAGCCGATCCAGCGCCAGCTCTCCCAGCCGATCCAGCGCCAGCTCTCCCAGCCGATCCAGCGCCAGCTCTCCCAGCCAGCTGTTCAGGTGGTGGAGGAACGGGGGCAGTAAAGCAGCATGGGCTGGATTACACTTTCGTGCAGCAGCAGCAGAAGGTGGGGTTGAGTGTTTGCATGACAGGGAGTCTGCTGGCAGTGTTTATGGATACCAGCGGCGTGCTGGTCGAAACAGAGTCTGTTGTCCATCTTGAGTCTGCGAGCTCAGCAGTGTCGTCGTGGGTGAGGGCAGGGCTGCGGGCTGACAGGGGAGAGTTCGAGTTGGGGTTGGTAATGAGCGGCTCTGTGGTCTTGCTGTTTGACGTGTGACCCGGTCAATCTGTACCACGAGAAAAAGAGCTGAAAGGAAACAAAAAGAAAAGAAAAGGGGATTATAAGGGAGAGAAAAGGGGGGAGACAGGTTGTGGGTGACACAGAAGTAGCCTGGAAGGGAAAAGAGGGGAGGGAAATGAAACGGCCCACTCAGGCGGTTGAGAAAGGTGGAGAAAAAGAGGAGAAACAGGAACGCGGAAAAACGTTCACTTTCTCCACTTGGCAAGTTTCTCTTTGCCAAGATTAAAATAGATAGGGGCGTCCGGGTAACGTATTCCGTTGCCTACCAACACGGGAATTGGCGGTTCGAATCCCCGTCTTACCTCCGGCTTGGTCGGGCGTCCCTACAGACACAATTGGCCGTGTCTGCGGATGGGAAGCCGGATGTGGGTATGTGTCCTGGTCTCTGCAATAGCGCCTGGTCTGGTCGGTCGGGGTACCTGTTCTGGGGGGAGGGGGAACTGGGGGAATAGCGTGATCCTCTCACGCGCTACGTCCCCCTGGTGAAACTCCTCACTGTCAGGTGAAGAGAAGCGGATGGCGACACAACATGTATCGGAGGAGGCATATGGTAGTCCGCAGCCCTCCCCGGATCGGCAGAGGGGGTGGAGCCACAAGCGGGACGGCTCGGATGAGTGGGGTAATTGGCCGGCTACAATTGGAGGGAAAAGGGAAATAAAAACCCAAACGCAAAATAAACAAAACAAACAAAAACTGGATCGGTGCCGTGAAGTCGTTCTTGCAGTTGTCGTTCTCTGGGTTTTGAGCCGGTCTCTCCCCCCCTCTCTTCTCCTCTCCTCTCCTCTCCCTGGCCGCGCTCAGATCTCGATCAATTTCATCTGTCACTCATTCGTCGGAGGCGGTTTTATTTTCCGGCAGCTCTTCTACCTCTCCCGGAGGCGTGCCCCCTCGCGCCGCTCACCAGGGCAGTGGAAGTGTAACGTTCCCCACATGGCAGCGTTTACACGGGGCAAATCAGATGAGAAATCGAGTTTGCGGAGAGGCTCCTGCCGGGACTGTGGTCCCCGACAGGGGGCCGGCGGTGTTTGGGAAGGGCCCAGACAGGCGGCTGGAATTACAGCCACAAAGTGAGTGGAGGAAGGGAGGCCAGATGAGACGAGGAGATAGAGAGACAAGCGGAGAAGAGAGAGGCCAGCAGGACGACAAAAGGAGAGAGAGAGACAGACAGACAGACAGACAAACGGGGGGGGGGGACGAGAGAGAGACAGACAGACAGACGGACAGACAGATGGAGGGGGGCGAGAGAGAGAGAAAGAGAGAGAGAGAGAGAGAGAGAGACAGACAGACAGACAGACAGGCAGAAAGACAGACAGACAGACAGACGGGGGGGGGGGGCGAGAGAGAGAGACAGAGAGAGAGAGAGCAAGAGAGAGAGACAGAGACAGAAAGAGAGAGAGAGAGAGACTGTATGACTGCATGTGTGGTTTCGCTCGGTCTCACATTGTTTTCTGCTCTCTGTCTCTCTCCCTCTACTACATCATTTCTTTCTTTTCAGCTCTCTTTCTTTGTCTGAATCTTTCTGCCTCTCTTTCTCTTTTTGCCCCCCCCCCTCTCTCTCTCTCTCTCTCTCTGTTTCTCTCGTTCTCTCTCTTCTTGTTTCTCTCTTTTTGTGTTTCTCTCTCTCTTTTTGTCCCTCTCTCTCCTTGTGTTTCTCTCGTTCTCTCTCTTCTTGTGTTTCTCTTTTTGTGCTTCTCTCTCTCTTTTTGTCCCTCTCTCTCTTTGTGTTTCTCTCGTTCTCTCTCTTCTTGTTTCACTCTCTCTCTCTCTTTGTGCTTCTCTCGTTCTCTCTGTTCTTGTTTCTCCCTTTTTGTTTCTCTCTCTTTTTGTTTCTCTCTCTCTTTGTGTTTCTCTCGTTCTCTCTCTTCTTGTTTCTCTCTTTTTGTTTCTCTCTCTCTTTTTGTTTTTCTCTCTCTCTTTTTGTCCCTCTCTCTTTGTGTTTCTCTCGTTCTCTCTCTTCTTGTTTCTCTCTTTTTGTGTTCCTCTCTCTCTTTTTGTTTCTCTCTCTTCTTGTTTCTCTCTTTTTGTGTTTCTCTCTCTCTTTTTGTTTCTCTCTCTTTTCTTGTTTCTCTCTTTTTGTGTTTCTCTCTCTCTTTTTGTTTCTCTCTCTCTTCTTGTTTCTCTCTTTTTGATTCTCTCTCTCTCTTTTTGCTCCCCTCTCTCTCTTTGTGTTTCTCTCGTTCTCTCTCTTCTTGTGTTTCTCTTTTTGTGTTTTTCTCATTTTGTGTTAAAAATTAAAAAAAATCTTTTTGTTTCCCTCTCTTTTTTGTGTTTCTCTCTTTGTGTCTTTTCCTCTCTCTTTCCCGTGTTTCTCGCTCGTTCTCTCTATCTCTTTTTGTGTTTCTCGCTCTCTTTTCGTCTCTCTCTCTCTCTCTCTCTCTCTCTCTCTCTCTCTCTCTCTCTCTCTCTCTCTCTCTCTCTCTCTCTCTCTCTCTCTCTCTCTCTCTCTCTCTCTCTCTCTCTCTCCCTCCCTCCGGTGCTCCGTGTGTGCATCATGTGACAGTGTGTAATTGGCCTGTGGTCGCAGCAGAGTTGTGCAAACAGATTAGCGGGGGAAGGTGTGGGTCTGCGGGTCTGCGGGGTGAATGTGTGTGTTGTGCGGACCACAGATGTGGGCCTGTGTGGGAACCGGTTTGATGGAGTCAAACCTTTATTAATGCTGAGCAGGTGGAGCAGTTGACTGTTAAAACACACAAATACGTGATCGCAGCAACACGGGGGATGGACTCGGGCTGACACACATCTGTGACACACATCTGTGTGTGGATTCTGACTCAACATACACTCCTGTACACACACACACACACACACACACGCATTCTAAATGCGGCTGTTACGTCACCGCGGCAGATTGTGTTTACACCTTATTCAAGTCTTCTAGGGGTGCAGCGGTTTTTTCTGGATCCTTTTTTAGGAAAAACAACGTGGTTCCTGCCACACAGCTTCACATAGGCAGCATACGGACACGTCCTCCCGCCAGTCACGTGTTTGGCATGAGCATATCAGTCACAAACAAACAAACAAAAAAACAAACAAACAAACAAACAAACAAACAAACACGAGCAGAAATAGTTTGCACAAGATCAAAAATTAAGCCAACCGACAGGAGAAATGTCAATGTATAAGCTACAGACATGCTAAATCTCAAATCCTTCTGTTTAATAGAACGACCGGGATTTCACTACCTACCTAAAATGACAATGGGCGGTCAAAATGACCGCCACCCTTTTGAAACTCTATATTCTGTCAAGATTAATACCCAGTTGAGATATTAATGCATTACATATGTTAGTGTGTCTGTTCTGAAACTAACTGACACCAAAATCAACATTTTAACAACTTTAATGCTATTTTTCAAACAATTTAAAATGGCCGCCGCCCAACGCCTGTAAATACTGCAGCCCCTCGGTGGTAGTCATGGTGCGTCTGTAGCGGCGTCTGTAACCAGACATGTTGGACATAATCACAAATCAAGTTTAGACTATTTCTCTGCACTGGAGGACGCTAGTGGGTTTCTGGGACAGAGCAACGAACTTCATGAAGGAAATGACGGCACAAACACACGTCATAAATAGTGACATGACGCGCATGATCACGTGCAAATTACGTGCCGTCATTCTGACCTCTCATGGTCATTTTAGGTAGATTTTATCATAACTTTGTTTTGTGCAATTGATCTAAAACTCATTTTAATACAAATATGTGCAGTCTTATGAGCATTCAGGGAGCGGCAGGTCTGAATCTTATTTTTTCACAAAGTTATTAAACTTTGAAAATCCAAAACGGTCAAAATGACCGCGGTTGATAAGAAGAGCCCCTGGGGAAGGGAGGGAGGGAGGTGCTACACAAATGGACATTCTTTTGAGCCTCTCTGGGGAGACGGGGGGACAAAGAGGAGCCGTTTAAGGGGGTCGCGTAACGCAGGTCCGAGTCCCGCGTCTCTCTCGCGGGGCAGCTGACTGGCAGGGTAACATGAGCGTTCTCAGAGCGGAGCGCGGGACACGGGCAGACGGAGACGTTGGCGCGAGGGGAAAAGTAAGCACGAGGCTCATGAACATGCGAGCCCATTCAGATGTGCGAGCTGAACTTGGCCGGGGCGAGTCGGTGTGTAAGCAGACGGGGTAATTGGTTTCTGATGCCCCTGTCATACCTGTGCCAGACCACCTGCCTGGAAACTACTGGCATTATACACCCTGATCCAATGTGGACAGCTTCCTTGATTCAT
>NC_079213.1:61547780-61560280 GCF_029633865.1 Lampris incognitus
AAACAAGTTAGCGTGTTGAGGTGCCAGAGTTTTTGCACATTTTAGTACAAAATTTGCCCAAAATGGGCACATACTACACCTTACTCCCGACCATTTTCCAAAGCATACTGCTGTGTTTTAGATTTTGGAATGTAGTTTTCCCTACCTTCTCGGGATCCAGTGGCTTCCAGTCATTCAGTAGAGTATGGAAATGGTCGTGCCGAGACTTGAAATGTTCTCAACATTAATCTCTCACAGGAACATTTTGTCGATGGTGTTATTTGTCAGACGTATGCTATCGGTGCAGGACCATCCATCCATCCATCCATCCATCCATCCATCCATCCATCCATTATCCAAACCGCCCATCCCAATCAGGGTCGCGGGATGCTGGAGCCTAACCCAGCAGTAACTGGGTGGCAGGCGGGGAGACACCCTGGACAGGCCGCCAGTCCATCACAGGGCCCACACATTTCACACCTACGGACAATTTAGTACGGCCAGTTCACCTGACCTACGTGTCGTTGGACTGTGGGAGGAGCCCTGCCTCGTAAAACCTCCGATTTGCATGTAAGTTGCATTGAAAAAGGATCAAATTGCTTGTGGGGCCCCTTAAAGATGGGATGGGGGTCTCTACACACAAAATCCATCTGATCTCCATTTGTGTGCAAAGGAATGAGATGGGATTTAGAAACACAGCAGTACCGAGTCCCACCTTTGCACCGTGCAGGACGACGCGGCTAAAAACGCGGGTTGTCCCGGGGTGTCTTCTGAGCGGTGCATTTCAGTGCTGCAACATTTCACGGTCGCCCGCTGAACAGTTGCCTTTTTAATGCAAGAGGCGACCAAATGCACCTTATCCCTTTTGTAGCCGAGCATATTTCCGCCCGCTGCGGGATTCGATCCGAGCTTGTACTGCCCCACGAGGCGACATCGCTAACCGCTCGACTGAAGGGTGCAGACCCCATGACGATTGGTCAGTGAGTCTTTGTAGATTACAGTAGTCACCATCTCCCGGAAGCGCGCCCTCGCGCTTTGTTATTCTCGCGCTCTGAAGAGACTTCCGGGGATCTGCACGCTTCCGGACACTTCCGGATCCCACCGCTGCCGCCAATGTAGCCGAGCATATTTCCGCCCGCTGCGAGATTCGATCCGACGTTGTACTGCACCACAAGGCGACGTCGCTAACCACTCGAATAGAGGGGGGGGGGCTGGCGGTCGGCCAGTGAGTCTTTTTTGTAGGTTACGACAGCGTCGTTGTCTTAAAACCTCGGAGCGCGCTTGAACGCACCCCTCAAGAGGACGTTCCACAACAATCCGAGCTTCCCGCTGCATTTTCCTGCAACCGTAGCACAGCTGTGACGAAAACACGACGCCGGCGGACGATCCTCTGGGACCGGTTAGCCACCGCGAGCACGTTTCGAGTCTCTGTCCGTCGATTTTCATGCCGCGCTGAGATGGCCCGATGCCAATGGCTCCCGGGCAGGTAGGGGAAAGCAAAAAACCCAAAACAGTCCAGTGTGCTTTGGAAAATGGTCCGCAGTAATGTAAACTATACGTTGTTTATAGTTAATGGGGCTCAAACATGCAAAAAAACACCAATATGTCCCTTTAACCGCCAAATGTTCCGTCGAAGCATCTGATTGGCTGAAAGCAGAAGACGGTGGCGGTGCCTGCGTGGCTGCACAGCAGGGCATTCTCCGGAAACGCCAACCTTCCCCTGACTCACAGAGGCGGAAGCATGTATAAAGCCGCAGAAACCAGGGGTACAGCATGCAAAGGTGGCCACCGGGTGACGGGTTTCGTCATGGCAGCCGCGCCACCCCACGAAAAACCCCAACAGCAAAGAGGCGAGGCAAGCCAAAGAAAGAAAGATACCAAGCGCTGTGACGAGGAGGAGGAGGAGGCTCAGAGCGGTTTAAACTGCATCGCACAGATGTTCCGCTCGCAGGAGTCTCCTGGCGAGGGTCGACTCTAACCTCATTTATCTTGGTCTCCTCTCGGATATTTTTGTTAAGGTCTTGTACTGAAGCAAAGTCGACGCAGATCTCTCAATTATGTGGAATTTATTTTGAAGTCTTTCTTCGCAGGGACGTATGTCCAAGGCACAGCTCGTTACTCTTTCCATCATATAGTCCAGCATACCTTCCAGCGCCTTCTCATGCTATAGCCCAGGCGCTCTCCTTCGACAGATCCCATCACTACTGTGATACTGGTCTGAAATGAAGTGTGGGGAAAAAAGAGAAAATAATCTAAAATAAGGCATAACTGTTTTCCATTAACAGAGACAAAGACAAAAAGCTCCAGTTGTGGTGTTGTGTTGGACTTGATGGGGGTCCTACCACAGACTTACACTGCCCTACTTTTCAAGACACGATGTTTTTGTTAAATTGCCCATTTTGAGACTAGACTAGACTAGATTCTACATACTCGCTAGCCCGTGGCTAACGGGTTGGACCCTTTAATCGACTGGTTGACGTAGTCGTCCGTGGTGTGGTGCGGGAGACCCAGGTTTGCGTCACGGCTGCAGCGGATTCCCGGCTGCCCCCTGAATTCGCTTCTATATATATATATATATATATATATATATATATATATATATATATATATATATATATACACACACACACACACACACACATATATATATATATATATATATATATATATACACACACACACATATATATATATATATATATACACACACACACATATATATATATATACACATATATATATATGTATGTATAAGGACTATATTCTATAAGCCAGACTAACGGACACTAGTTAAGGACATATGACCTTTGACGTCACGGCACCAAGGCCGGGGACTGAGAGTCCCACAAAGACAAGTGACTGAATCAGGTCTGCTGCATCTGCACATGTGACGCTGGGCGTTTCCTTCAACCTGTCCAGGACCTTCGTGTGTGTATGGTTTATTTCCGACCCAGCAGGGGGGGCGGGACACGAGACCAGTTTGGACCAGCTTAGATCTGTTCAGGCTTATACCAGTTCAGACTACTTATGCTTTTTCAGAAAAAGAAAAAGTTGAATTTTCAAAGTGTCTGTTATGCACCTTTAAATATTCAGTGCATAGTGGATGGGTCTCGTTAGATCTGTAGTCACGAGACTGTCTGCAGGTCTACCGTACCCGGACTGTAAGGACCGTAACGGGTCGCCCCTAAGGGGAATATTGAAAAAAGCAGCACAGGAGGGACGGAAGGCTTGGCGTGCAACAGCAGACCATGCTGATCAAAGGTTTACGAAGGAGGACAGTTGATGTGAGGAGCTGGTGGAGCTCGTGTGGACCACATGAACCCCACCATGCAGCCTCAACTCCGCTGGCTGGCCCACCACAGCACGGTCCCGCACCCAGACAGAAGCTGGAAGACCCCGGCACAAACCCCTGGAAGAGAGGATGAGAGACATGAGGGCGGTAAAGAGAGATAGGGAACGAGACTGGATAATGACGTAATACAAACAGTGACAATACAAAGAGGAGAAAGAGAAGAAGGCGCCCGGGTAGCGTAGCGGTCTATTCCGTTGCCTACCAACGCGGGATCGCCGGGTCGAATCCCCGTGTTACCTCCGGCTTGGTCGGGCGTCCCTACAGACACAATTGGCCGTGTCTGCGGGTGGGAAGTCGGATGTGGGTATGTGTCCTGGTCGCTGCACTGGCGCCTCCTCTGGTCGGTCGGGGCGCCTCCTCTGGTCGGTCGGGGCGCCCCCGGATCGGTGGAGAGGAGGTGGAGCAGCGAACGGGACGGCTCAAGAGGAGCTGGGTAATTGGCCGGATACAAATTGAGGAGAAAATTGGAAAAAAAGGGGGAAAAAAAACTTCAGAGAAGAAAGACAAAGAGAAGAAATGAGAAAAAAAAGGCAGAGAGGAAGGAGAAAACCCACAGTACTAAGGTGGTGCAGTGAGGTGGGTTGGACGCGTTTTGTTACTGCTGAGTATTTGTGCAGAGTTTTACGGCGCAGCTGCTTTTAACTCTTTACTCGAGTAAACCTGAAATTGGGGTTCAGAGTAAAACTGCATCGGGGGTCATGTTGATCGCTACCTGCCATGTCTGCTCTACTGCTGTTGCCAAAAAGCTGTCTTGATCCACAGCGTTTCATGAATAATGAATAATTACGAATAATGAATAATTTTAATACAATATAACATAAAATATAAACCGATAATAATTATGGATAATGACCAAATGAAAATAATATCATATAAAAATATAAAATGATAATAATTACGGTTAATAAAATGATAATAATGAAATTAACACTTGATGGTTATTTTAGCCAGCAAGTAACAGGGGCCTTTGTTTATTTATTTATTTATTGCTTAAACTTGACTGATTTTACAACCACTCTCCAGTGAGACGCCCTGATTAATTGTCAGAACCACCAGCCACCCACGTGATGGAAAGAGACTGTCGCCCACCGAAAAACGACCCCATAGGTCGTTTGTACAAGCAGCTTATTACGACCTGTAGTTACGTTTTAAAGTTAAGCGACCTCTAGCGGTCGTGCTGCCAATAGCAATCTTAGTTACTGTTCTAGACGGCGAAACAACACAAAAACGCGCTGACTACATTTTCTATTGTTCTCACATTGTTTTTATCACTATTTACTGACGACTCACCTTTATCAGCCTGTCTATGAGGCGTTGTGAAAAGGATGTCAGCAAGTAGGTAAAAACCCACAATGCACAGAGGCGAAAAGTATCTGTGGCATACCTCCTGCCGCCGGTAGGGGCGCTAATTTAGGAAACGCTCCTGTGGGTCGTATTAGAGGAGAAACGACCTATGTGGTCGTGCGGGTTGATGGGAAAGGACCTGGTTTCATTCTGTCTGATGTTACAGCCATCCCACCCCCCAACGCTTTGGGGAAGCGGGCGAGATGTGGAGATGGGGCTTCTTTGCGCGGATGGGCGTCGGGTTTGACGTTGTCTTTTGAAATACTGGCCACCCCGCGGCTCTGGATCGTCACTCGCCTTGCAATTTTCTTCGCTCGGCTTGTTTGTGGAAAAAATGAACGATGCTTATCTTGGATCGATTGCAGACATCAGTGTACCCCATCATTGTTGATGGAGTCTGTTTGAAGGATGTCTGGTCTGGGGTCAGTCTGTTTTTTTTTCTTTTTCCTGTCTTTATTGTGGGGCGGTGCTGCCCACCCAGGAGAACCTGCTGATCTTGCTCTTGTTAAATGCAACCTGATTCGGTCTCCTCGTCCCGAGGAAACACAAATAAATTCCTTTTAATCAGCAAAGTGGTCTTCGGGGGCTCATTTGGAAGGAATGTAATTGAGGACTGGAGTAGCATTATTCATAAGGTAAGCCCGATTCTCTCGCAGAGCTCGCTATTGATATACTCCAGGGGAGTCTCGAGCTGTTTCGTTGAAGACACAATCGTTTCTGTCTGTGCGTAAGAGGGCTCTGAAAACAAATGTCCAGGAGTGTCTCTGCGGATCATAAAACTCACAGACTGAAGGAGAAATTTCAACAAATGATGAAGTGCAAACTCACTGCATATCTGGCAAGCCCCTTGGCTCTCTCTCTCTCTCTCTCTCTCTCTCTCTCTCTCTCTCTCTCTCTCTCTCTCTCTCTCTCTCTCTCTCTCTCTCTCTCTCTCTCTCTGTCTCTCTCTCTCTGTTCATGTCTGTCTCCTCTGTCTCTCTCTGTCTCTCTCTTCTGTCTCTCTCTCTCTCTCTCTCTCTCTCTCTCTCTCTCTCTTCTGTCTCCGTCTCTCTCTGTCTCTGTCTCTCTCTTCCTGTCTGTCTCCTCCATCTCTCTCTCACTCTCTTCCTGTCCCCCCCCCCTCTCTCTCTCTCTGTGCTCCTGTCTGTCTCCTCCGTCTCTCTCTCCCTCTGTTGGCTTCTGTCGCTCTGGAAGTGCTGAGGGGAAAAGGTCCCGGGTTCAGCTCCTCTGAAAGGGGATCCAAACCGCGTGCTAACAAGAACGCCAAGCCTAACCCAGAATGACAGCTCCTCCCAGTCTGGAGTGTGTGTGTGTGTGTGTGTGTGTGTGTGTGTGTGTGTGTGTGTGTGTGTGTGTGTGTGTGTGTGTGTGTGTGTGTGTGTGTGTGTGTGTGTGTGTGTGTGTGTGTTAAGAGGGTTGGGGGGTTTGGGGTTGTTGGTGTCAGAGCGTGCCAAATTTCTGTGTGCATTTATTTTGAGAAGGCAAACATCCCTGGTGTTGCTTAATAACTCACTGCTTTTGTCGCATGCATGCATGCAGGAATGCAACTCTCACACCCATTAACACACATGCACGTGCACGCACACACACCTACGCGCACACGCATGCACTCATACGCGCACACACATGCTGGTGAAGTCAGGGGTGATAATCAATAGGGATATGATTGGATATCTTCAGGTTTAGGCAACCTGACCTCCCGCCCACCAAAATCCATCACAGCCACAACCAGCAGCACTCTCCACCCGTCTGTGTGAGCTGAGATGAAAAGCAGATGGGTTAGGGGGGTAGAGGGAGAGAGATACGGAGGGAGAGAAATAGAACATGATGGTAAGGGAAGATGAAAGCAAATAAGTTTGAGAGATAGAGAGAAAATAAGGAAGAGGTGAAAGAGAGAGAGAGGAGGATGGATTCCGCTCTATAGTATGTATCTATGTTTAGAACATGCTTAAGAGAAATGGTGCACAGGAAGCTTTTAAGATGCAGAGGTGAGAGAGAGAGATAGAGAGAGCGAGAGAGGGCGAGAGAGAGTGATTTTAAGAAAACATTTGATTCTATCTGGCATGATGTCTTATACTATAAAATCATCCAAAGTGGCGTAGGGGGCAAAGTGTTCGACATAATCAAATCTGTATCTTTAGAAAATAAGTGCGGAGTAAAACTTGGTGACAAAAGAACAGAATACTTCACTCAAGTGTGAGGGGTGAGACAGGGCTGCAGTTTGAGTCCAACTGTGTTTCATATCTACATCAATGAGTTAGCGGTGTTACTGGAACAACTGCAGCTCCTGGCCTCACCCTAAATAACACAGAAGTTAAATCCTTGCTCTATGCAGATGACCTGGTGCTGCTGTCACCCACAGAACAGGGTCTACAGCAGCATCTGGATCTGCCGGAGAAATACTGTCAGGACTGAGCCCTGACAGTAAACTTAAAAAAGACTAAAATTATGATCTTCCAGGAGAAGCCCAGGTGTCAGGAAAGTAGAAACCTATTTACTCTAGGAAACACCGCCCTAGAGCACACGTTAAATTATGATGACCGGGGACTGAGGGTCGGTGGGACTGAGGGTCAGTTGGACTGAGGGTCAGTGGGACCGAGGGTCAGTGGGACTGAGGGTCAGTGGGACCGAGGGTCAGTGCCTCGGGAAGCTTTGGTCTGGCAGTGAATGCACTTAAAGAGAAAGCCCGAAGAGCTTTCTATGCAATAAAAAGAACATTCTATAAAGCAGACATCCCAAATAAAATCTGGTCCAACATCTTTGACAGTGTCCTCCTGCCCATTGCAGTATATGGAAGTGAAGTATGGGGTCCACTCAGTCAGCAAGACTACGCTGGATGGGACCAACATCCAATAGAAGCCCTGCATGCAGAATTCTGTCGAAAATTGCTAAACGTACAAAGGAAAACACCAACAGATGCATGCAGGGAAGAATCAGGCCGTTTCCCATTGATAATAAATATCCAGAATAGATCAATTAAATTCTGGATGCATCTTAAATCAAGTCCCCATGACACGTTGCAATTTAGAGCATTCCAAATCCAAGAGCTAAGAAAGAGTCCCCTCAGTCAGCTGGTTGTGAAACTAACTGACCCCGTAACCACTGACACAGATGAGTTTCAGACTAGCACTGCTAACCAACCACAGATCAGAGAAGACAAACTGGCTGACTGTCTGTCCACTGTCAGAGACAGTCACAAGAGACAGATCCTTACCAAGTTCAGGCTCACTTACCACAGTCTAGCCACTGAAAAGGGCAGACACACAAAACACCTTGGCTACCAAAACAGCAAAGACTAAGTGGTCACTATATGGCAGGTGAGGTGGAGACAGAGATGCACTTCCTGCTAAATTGTGAGAAATTCCAGAACATGAGAGAAAAATACCAGGAGACATTTGAAAACCAGATTCCAAATGTTCTACTCCTGGATGAGAAAGAACAATGGCCACTTTTTTTAGGAGAGGGTCAAAGGTCATACCTTGCAGCACAATATGTGTCAGAATGTCATAGCCTAAGGGTCAGTGAGTGGCCAAAACACTGTCAATTACTGTCAGTTGCTGTTCAAGTGCTGTTCTATGTTTCTGCCAGTTCTATCTATTCCTTTTCCCTTTGTTTTGTTTTTTGTTTGTTTAGTGCTCTGTTGACCTGTTTTGCTTTGGCAACATTGTAATTAATGCAGTCATGCCAATTATACCAAGTCCAGTTGCACTTGATTCAACTCCTTTGGATAACCATGACCTGGATGAATGAGAACATTCACAGACATGCCAATAAAGCATCACTGAATTGAATTGAATAGAAATTGAGAGAGCGAGAGAGAGAGAGAGAGAGGGGGGGGGGTCAGACTGGGAGTGAGCGATCAGTGAACCATTCTCAGTTGAAAAGAATCCGCCCAATCTCCTCAATGATAAACGTGTGTCCGTGTCACTTGTTCAGGGAGTCGGCCCTGTGTGTGTGTGTGTTTGTGTGTGTGTGTGTGTGTGTGTGTGTGTGTGTGTGTGTGTGTGTGTGTGTGTGTGTGTGTGTGTGTGTGTGTGTGTTGTTCCGTGTTACAGACACTTTGACCTCTGACACCAACTTTGCCGATGATGACATGCACTTATGCGCACACACAGACACCTCGTCCACCATTTTGGCTCGACCTGGGAAACACGCTGTGTCGAGTGTTTACTGACGAAAGTCATCACACCATCATGGCGCTGGCTGAGCTAGTGCAGCCAGCTACCGCTGCCCTCCCTCCATATCTCCTCCCCTCTTTCTCCTCTCCCATCTTCCTGTCCCAGGCTGCCCCCCCCGTCCTCTCCTCCCCTGTTGTCGCCTATTATTTATCTCCTTTTCTTTTCTTTACTTTTCCACCTATTTCCTCTCTTTCATTCACCCCCCCACCCCCATCTAATCTTCTCAGCTCCCCCCTCCTCTTCTCTAGCCATAGAGAAAGGTAAGGGGGTCATAGCACATACCGGTTGCTGAGGGGTCATTGCAAATGTGTGTAACAGCAAATAAGGCTCCTCAGGGGCAGGGAGAAGGGGTGCAGTAAAAGGTCACCCGCCCCCCGGAGGAGGAGGCTTGTCTGAGAGATGCAGCCCTTGTGGCTCTCTGTTGACTTACTCCACCTTGCTGCAGCATTGCCATGGCCACAGCGCACATCCCTGCCCGAAGTAAACCAGGGGTGGGGGGCAATAAGGGACACAGAGCAAGCTGGAAGGTGGAGAGGAAGGTCTGTGGATGTGGGTGTGGGTGTGTGTGTCGGGGGTGGGGGGGGGGGTTAAACAATCTTGTGCTTACCTGTGTTCCTAAACGCCTGCCAGCAAACATTGTTTGTGTGTATTTCACTCCCAGATTGTGTTCATGTGCATGCATGCATGCATGCGTGCGTGTGTGTGTGTGTGTGTGTGTGTGTGTGTGTGTGTGTGTGTGTGTGTGTGTGTGTGTGTGTGTGTGTGTGATCATGTGTATGTTTTATTGTGTGTTACTTCCTTCTCCTGTTTCCAGTTTTCTGCTGTTTACTGCCGTCCTCTTTTATTCTCTTATGACAGCTGTTAAGAATCAGAATCAGAGAACTCTCAGAATTCATGTCAGCGAATGAAAGATGGAACGGATGGACGAGTTCTGCTGTACAGAACCACTAACCCAGTTCTACTGTACAGACCCAGTAAACCCAGTTCTACTGTACAGAACCGCTAAGCCCAGTTCTGCTGTACAGAACCACTAAACCCATTTCTACTGTACAGAACCACTAAGCCCAGTTCTACTGTACAGAACCACTAAGCCCAGTTCTACTGTACAGAACCACCAAACCCCACGACGGCTCCAACAAACACACACTGAAACAACACATCTGTGGTCAGCCGGCTCCCATACTTGTGTTGAGTTGTGTTTTTTGTGTAGACATGTGTACATCCTTACGTTGGTATATGGGTCTGGGCGTGCATGAATGTGTGTGTGTGTGTGTTTTGTGTGCGTGGTGGTCAGACACAGTAACACTGCTGCAGCCAGGTCAGTGGCTTACACTCACGCATGGTGGTGTCATGCACACGCACACGCACACAAGCAGCCGTGAACTCTGGCTCTGCATCACGTGGCTCCAGTCCCCTCCAGTGGGCTTCAAGATGTGCTCCGTGTGTCGGTGGTTCTCCGGTGTCCCCTGCACCCCTGTGTGTTTGTGTGTCTGTTTGTGTTTCACCGTGTGTGTCTCCAGAAGTGTGTTTGGACACGTGAGAGACACAACCTTACCTCAGTGACATGATCGAGATTGTTTGTGAGGCTCAGCCTGGATTTAAGGGCTCGGTTGCTGTCAAAGCAAACGCGCTGCTGCTGCTGCTGCTGGACCAGCGGCGAGCCAATAAAGCCGCGGAGTCGAGACCCAGCGGGCGGCGGCGGTGCCGAGCTGGAAACTGGGAGCTTCGTATCAAACAAACAAACAAACAGACCTAAAACAAAGCACTCTCATATGGTGAGACAAGGCCAGTGTAACTGCGTGTGCTCAGTAAACCGACACACACACACACACACACACACACACACACACACACACACACACACACACACACACACACACACACACACACACACACACACACACACACACACACACACACACTCACAATAACGATCTACTTCAGGGACTCCTTTAGTTGTTCACCCTTGAAAAATAACGCAGGACCCTTGTTTGACCCATTCAGCCTTAGCGGTGCTGGTGGGCTGGTGACCTGTTTGGGGTTCGGGACGGAGGTTTGAGGAACATGGGTCCGGCTCATGGCTTCGAGCTGAGAGCGGCTCTCGTCTCCTTCAGTAACAACCAGATAAACGGCTCTGGAAACTCGCCGCAGCCGTCATGCTAGACCGCTTCCTCTGCGGTGAGACTTGGCCCATTAACCGCCAGCGATTGTGTGGCTATTTGCTGTACGTATGTTTCGGTGTGTTGCTGTGAGAAGCACAAAGTACACAGGCGAGGGTTTCGCTTGTGCGTGCCAGAGGATGTCTGTTTCCATGTGCACGAGTCTGCGTGGGTTTCATTAGTGTGCGTGCGCGTCTTGTAACGACCATGAGCGACTGGACTCGCCAGCCATCGGCTAAGGGGTCGGACCCTTTAGTCGAATGGTTGACGTAGTCACCGCCCGTGGTGCGGGAGACCCGCTGTAGCAGGACAGGTTACCCCCCCCCCACCACCAAACTATCCCAGGGTATAGTCTGGCCTAGCCTAAAATATACCCGGAGGTATAAAATAGCCCACTTTACCCCCGGGTATAGTCTTGCCAGGAGGTATATCTTGGGGCTGTTACACCGGGTTGGCGTCCCGCCTGCTCCCCGGACTCGCATGTGTGTTTTCAGCTTCTTCTGCGTACTTGTCGTCTTGCCTGCATGCGTAGACACTACCAGAACTTTCGGTGTGCTGCCTCGTGCTCGGCCATTTCCGCGCGTGGACGCCGTTCGGCAGTTGTGCGTCATCACACCTGCTCCCGGACAGCAGCAGCAGCGGCGCTCTCGTGCTTGCCCGGGGTTTCACCGGCGTGCGGTCCTGCAGCCTGGCGTACTGCGCCAGACTTGGAGCGCCATCACTCCGGCGTATCTACCAAGCACGCGGTCTGTGGAAACTCAGGGTGTTGCGTTACCGCGCCGTCCGTTAGAAGCCGCTGTCCGTTGCAACCCAGCGGTGCAGGCTGAATTCACAGACGCGGATTAAGCCCTAAGCCCCGGGATAATGCCGCTTTTCAACACAGATCTTCTTCTGGGAAACCCCTACTTTAAAAGCTACTGTTCCCCTCGATGGAGGGGGAGGGGGCGGAGAAAGGAAAAGCTCCTGCCCTTCTTATCCAGCAGAAAGAAGTAAGTTATGACTTATTCAATAGGAGCATTTCAACGTCTGAACACAGGGAACAGTAGAAGTCGAAAGTCGTACAGAAACAAGTACATTGGTGAGCAGTCAGAACCAGAAGCACTTCATTTGTCGTTTCATTTCATGCACTGGCCCACAGCAGCAACACAAAGACAACAACACACGTCCCAAAACTACAAGAACTACAACATATATCAACACTAACACATATGTCTAAACTAAACAAAAAATAAATCACTGTCCAGGGGAACGAACGCCAGCCAGGATGACTGCCGGAATTGCCGGTCTGCATAAGCTAGCAGTTAGCTTAGCCTGTTAGCTTCCGCGCCCTCGGTCTGGCAGGGTCGTGGTCCCTGGGCCCATAGGACGCAGCAGACCGAACTCTCCCAGCCGATCCAGCACCAGCTCTCCCAGCCAGCAAACGAAGACAAACTTAGACGCAGACGTGGACGAAGACGCTGCATGGACGGTGCTGGGTGAGGCCGCCAC
>NC_079213.1:61565280-61566537 GCF_029633865.1 Lampris incognitus
TGGCTGCTGCTGCTGCTGCTGCTGCAGACCTCGCAGGCCTGGCTGCAGCCGCGGCCAGCGCTGCTTCTGAACCACCCAAAAGAAAAGCAGCGTGTTGTAAATTTATCAACCGCAGTTTGATTTCCCCCCGCTCCCGCGCTTCACAGCCCTCCTTGCTTTTCTCCTTTTCTCCGCTTGAGCTCCCCCCCCCCCTCTCTCTCTTTCTCTCCGTCTCTGAATCCCAAACCGTTGCCACATTTTTTTTGTCTACATTTCCTGAGGGAAACGCGCGGCCATTAGTTTTTACTGCTCTTCCAAATCATGCGCTGCACCCAAAGTACACCGAGAAGTCAGGATTCCCGTTCGCCTTGGCGTTCTCTCTCCTCCTCTCCCGCTGGGAAGGAGCAAATAAAAAGGAGGAGGACATTTTGTATCTCGCGAGAAGGAGGGCGGACCAGGCATCTCACAATTCACCCCATCGTCACCGTGAAGGGGTCCTTTGTGCTTGTTTCACTTGACATCAAGGCATTTTGCATCTTTTTTGGGGGTGTTTTCACACCCCGGTCCCCTTCAGCCCCCGAAGCGAACCAAGAACGAGCTGTCGGCATGTCTTGTGCACATGCAAACCTGTGGCGTAGGCAGAAATCACAGTGTGGGTGGGCGCCGGGGAAAATCAGGTGGGCCCAGCCCGTCCAAAACCAATCACGCTTAATAGGTTCTGAAAGGTAAATGTTAAGCAAAACAGGCCGTTCCAGCTATGCGGACCTAGACGCACCAGCTTAATCATACGAGGCTCGTACGTCATCAGAGGCCACGTTACAGGCTCCGAGACGAACATTAACAGCATCACATGGGCTGGCACGGCGGCCACACACACACACACACACACACACATACACACACACACACACATAGCAGCAGCAGCATTAATCAAGCGTATGGATAGAGGGCCACTGACACCGGGTCAGTTGTTCTGGGCTCTGGGTCAAAGGAGGGTTTTCCAACTCCGACGGCTCCCGCAGCCGCCGCTCCATCAGCCCTCGGAGCGCACAACGCCGGAGACCGTATATAGCGCCGGCAGAACAAGCGGACCTGTGGGGGGCCCGGTCGGGATTGAGGTCCAGACTAGAAAAGAGGTCTTACACACACACCGCCTGTTTAAGGTCCCGGAATATATTTTTTCCATGTAAATCTGATGCGTAGTATTGCAGCAAATTCCGGGGGCAGCCGGGAACCGCCGCAGCCGGGACGCGAACCCAAGTCTCCCGCACCACGGAT
>NC_079213.1:61566737-61613863 GCF_029633865.1 Lampris incognitus
GGACGTTTCATTTCACTGCACTGTTAATTAACCCCTAACAGCCCTTCACCCTTTTCATCTAAATGCATGTCACGAGGCAACGCCGTCAGTTAAATGACGCAGGCAGGACAGACACACAATAACTCTCCGTCAGTGTCTTAAAACAGCTTCACCGCTGGGTTCATCCTCACTCTCTGGCACTACTTTCTTAGCGAAATCCGGCGGCAGTATACACAATCACTCTCCGTCAGTGTCTTAAAACAGCTTCACCGCTGGGTTCATCCTCACTCTGTGGCACTATTTTTTTTAGAGAAATCCGGCGGCAGTATACACAATCACTCTCCGTCAGTGTCTTAAAACAGCGTCACCGCTGGGTTCATCCTCACTCTCTGCATGGCACTACTTTCTTAGCGAAATCCGGCGGCAGTACACACGTTCTACCGGTAACAGGGTGGCCTGTTGACTGATGCTGCAGTACCCGAGGTGTACTCAGCCCGCTGCAAGATCGAATCCTTTAAAAACAAAAGCGCCCCTTCCTCAAATTAAGTCCAGAGGACGATCAATAATAATAACATTATCATTAGAGTTGTTTTGGTACAGTCGCTGTTATTGCTGCCGCCGCCGCTGCGGTTGGGTGGTGTAATGCCACACCCGGGCTGCAGCGGGGCCTCCGTGCACATGTCTGCATGCCGCAGGAGGAGCTGCAGCGGGGCCTCCGTGCACATGTCTGCATGCCGCATGGAGGGGCTGCAGCGGCGGCGCGCGAGTGGCGTCCTGGTATTAATTTATTTTGTCAAATTTAATTTTCCCTCCAAGTGCGTCAAGGCCGGTGAAGTGTGGGCTGGTTTGGCTTGGCACTCGGCACCGCGACTGTTTCAAGACCGCCCGACGTCGCGTTTCAAAGGCTCCATTTATTAGCAGTTGATCTCGTTTTTATTTTATTTTTTTTTAACTTTGAGTGTAGGCCGACTCTCCCCGCTGCCGGCCTTGGCAGCGCCTCCAGCACGGAGCAGAGGTAGGCAGCCTCAGTACGCGCTCCAGTCCAAACACCCCGCTGCGTACCAGCAGCACCGACTCAGAACCGCACCAGCGCTGCTCAACACTTACTGCTCTGCTCTCCGCGGACGCCTTCAATTTCTGCACCCTAACTCAGCTGCTGGCAGGGTTTACCTAAACTGCACGTTGGACACAGAAATATATATATGAATATAAATATAAATATATATATAGATAGATATAATGAATATATATATATATATATATAATGAATATGTATTCATATAAATATGATATGAATACAAATATATATAATAAATATAAAAAATACGAATAAATATAATATATTATAACAAATATATATATGTATATATTTAGTATATATGATTATATATATTTATATATATATATATGATGAATATATATTAATATAAATATGATAAATACATGTTATATGTTTATATAAAGCTATATTATATATGTTTATATTAATACAAATATATAATAAATATAATAACTATGAATAAATATAACATATTATAATATATATACCATATATATGATTATATATATATATATGTATAAATAAATACAAATTATATATATTATATATAGAAACAAATAAATTAAAATTTAAAATTTATTTATGTATTTGTTTGTTTGTTTGTTTGTTAACATGATCCGCATGCGAAATGATGGTGCAGTGAAACACCAAGTCGTCGTATCGTATGGGATGGGATGGGATGGATGGGATGTCATGTCATGTCATGTCATGTCATGTCATGTCATGTCATGTCATGTCATGTCATGTCATGTCATATAAGTGATGCAGGGAACGGAGCCGGTCTCTAACCGCAGCCAGACGTGACGCTCCCACCTCTGCTCTCATCCGTCTGTCGGAGCCCCGCACGCAAAAAGAAAAGAAAGAAAGGAAGGAAGAAAGAAAGAAAGGAAGAAAGGAAGAAAGCAGAGCGGCTGGAATGACCTAAGCGACAGGAATCTCGTATGAAGGCGTTTGTTTGGCAACACGGCCTCTGGCTCACATGCCCTTCGTTAGCTCGTCTCTTCTGCGAGACTTCCCACAGATTTCCCCCCGCGTAACCCAATCTGTCCACAATCAACACAGCGCCGCCTTCAGCCTATTGAATAAATACATGATTCAATTATTTGGTAACCCAGACGGCATCTTCCACTTTCATCTCGCCCAGGGAGGAAATCCACCAACAGACAAGCGGAGCAAGATCTGCTCCACTCAGACGCATCACGCTGATTACACACGCATTCAGGACGACGGAAAGATCAGATCCCTACCGGGTCCTGGCTACCACTTTGCAGCGCACCATCAGGAAAGACCGGATCCCTACCGGGTCCTGGCTACCACTTTGCAGCACACCATCAGGAAAGACCAGCCTACCGGGTCCTGGCTACCACTTTGCAGCACACCATCAGCAAAGACCAGATCCCTACCGGGTCCTGGCTACCACTTTGCAGCACACCATCAGGAAAGACCGGATCCCTACCGGGTCCTAGCTACCACTTTGCAGCACAACATCAGGGAAGACCAGGTCCCTACCGGGTCCTGGCTACCACTTTGCAGCAGGGAAGACCAGATCCCTACCGGGTCCTGGCTACCACTTTGCAGCACACCATCAGCAAAGACTGGGTCCTGGTTACCACTTTGCAGCACACCATCAGGGAAGACCAGATCCCTACCGGGTCCGGGCTACCACTTTGCAGCACACCAGCACAGTGCAGCAGAAACAAAGACTTTGCGAGTTCTACCGAGCGGCTCCACGTGAGTCGTGCGGTGTCACATAAGCAGGTGTTTGGTCTTTGGTGTTTTTTGGAGGGTTCCTGCTGCGGGCTGAAGGACACCCTCGTCTCTCAGATCCCCTTATCCTGCAACCGCTCCTTCTCTCCCCTCCTCGCCTCCTCGCCTGCCTGCCCGCCGGCCTGCCCGCCTCGCTCCTCTGCACTCCCCTCCTCCTCGGGCCCTTGATCAAAGCCGCCCTCTCTGCCACAGCTGCCCATCAGGGGGCTCCTCACCCTCACCTACAACAACACGGCCTGCTGGGAGACCCCTCTCTCTCTCGTGCACACCTAGTCGCACACGCACGCACGCAAGCATGCACACAGACACACACACACACACACAGACACACACACGCACACATGCACTGGTATGACCCCCTTACCAAAAACTTGTTGGTCCCCAAGGAAACAGCGAGCTGGGTGGGATCTGTGTTGTGAAGTATAGAGCGCAATTGTGCTCTCACGAGCAAGTGAGAGGTTGCCTATTGTGTTTGCATGTGTATACTAGAGAATAGAAATTGTGTGTGTGTGTGTGCGTGCGTGTGTGTGTGTGACACAAAGACAGAGTGAGAGACAGAAACAGAGTGGGCAATCTTGTGTATGTGTGTGTGTTACGGTGTATTTGTGTGTGTGTGTGTGTGTGTGTGTGTGTGTGTGTGTGTGTGTGTGTGTGTGTGTGTGTGTGTGTGTTATGGTGTATGTGTGTGTGTGTGTGTGTGTGTGTGTGTGTGTGTGTGTGTGTGTGTGTGTCTGCAGAGATTGTGTGAGTGTTTGTGCTGAGTGAAGGAGGCAGGGAATGATATCCAGGTTACATGCTATGCTCAGACTGAGCAAACACATTATTGTGCTGGGAGCCACGTTTTCCACATACAAGCAGACACCGGGACAAACAAGCGCACACAGCTTGCCTTCGTATGCAGCATTACATACTGCACACAAGGCCCCACCTGTGAGCTCTTATCTCAGGGCCCGGTGCCCGAGTCACTTCCTCTTCTGCACTTGACCTCAAAAACTCCTCCATTTGGCGTGCACCGGCGCAATTACGGACACGGGGGGCGCTCCGTTCCTCCTTCCCGGGTCAACCGAAGCGTCTCTTCTGCAACTTTTTCCTAAGCTCTCTCATTTTCGGTCGCGGCGGTGGCAAATGTTTATCGCCCCCACTTCCCCCCCCCCCCCGCCTCTCTTTCTCAATACGGCAGTTGTTGTTCGGCCTTTGAACACGCCGTGTTCCTCTAGCAGAACTGGAAGTAATCCTGTCGAAACATCTGGTGATGACTCAGGCTGCGTGTCTGATATACATCACATGTGATTCATTATCCCGAGGTTGGCCTGTCCTGGGCAAATTGGTCTTTGTGTATTTTCAGATGGTCCCATGCATATATACATGGGACCGGGCCGTGATGACACATCGGGGGCCGGTGAAAGTGTTTCCAGCGTTTGGGTCCCCGGTTCAAGAGGGGGCCCGATGGACACCTCCGGCGGTGACATGACACAGGAAGCCCCTCGGGCCACATCGCTCCGCCATTACCCACCTCACCAACAACACTTCGGTCAATTAACTAATTAAGTGCCAATTAAAGCATTAACCGCTACCTCGGGGCTTGTGGGGCAGTGCTTGGTTGGGAAGTGCTGCAAGTGGCCTGGGGGGGGCGGGGGGGGCGTTGAGGCAGAACAAGTTCAACAGGAGGTTTATATTGTCAAAACACAATAACAAAGACACAGGGAGAGAGGAATGTTTGGCACACAGGGCTGGGTGGACCACCCCACTACATGTTACCTGTCATTGTTGCATTGTGTAACACACTGGGTGCTATAACAAATACTACACACACACACACAGTGCACACTGCTGGACCTGTACTTCATGCAACGAAATAAGTATCTATAATTTGGCAAATTTAGTTTCACATTTTATAGAAACTTATTTATCAAAGTAGCAATATTGCTATTTATAGGAAAATACATGTGTATTTTGTTACATTCTGTCACCGACTCACTGACACGTTTATTGTACACAAGCTAAGCTAACTGCTAGCCCGTGTGTGTGTGTGTGTGTGTGTGTGTGTGTGTGTGTGTGTGTGTGTGTGTGTGTGTGTGTGTTTGTGTGTGGATATGTTGGATATATGTGTCTTTGTAGCTTTTGTAGTTTTGTTTTGTTGGTTTTTTTTGCAGTTTAGATATATGTGTTCTTGCAGGTTTTGGATATGTGTTTGTCTTTGTGTTGCACTGCTGTGGGCTGGGGGAAATGACAAATAAATGTTGCTGATTCCTGATTTAAGAGAACAGATAATCATCCTATTTGCAAAGTATAAATGCTTTTGTAGATGCTCATTTAAAGAGTTAAGTTTCCGCTAAGACGTCCTCAGGGAAAACAGTTAAACATACGTTTTACGTCTTGACCACAGCAGACAAATGAGGGAGAATAAGGCTGGTAGCAACAAGGTGGAGGCAAACAAATAAGTATGGCAGACCGAGTTCCAGGAAGACTTTTACCAACAGATATAAAAAAAGGTTCAGCCATATTTGGGGCTCAGCCATGTTATTTTGTTTGGCAGTGGGCTAAGTGCTGACACGACAGCACCGATGACTATTTCAGGAGTCAGTTTCAGAGTGGGCAAAACACCAATGCAACCAAAACACCAGTGCAACCAAAACATCAATGCAACCAAAACATCAATGCAACCAAAGCATCGATGCAACCAAAGCACCAATGCAACCAAAGCACCAATGCAACCAAAATACCAAATACAACCAAAACATCAATTCAACCAAAGCACCAATGCAACCAAAGCACCAATGCAACCAAAATATGAATGCAATCAAAACACCAATACAACCAAAGCACCAATGCAACCAAAGCACCAATGCAACCAAAACAACAATGCAACCAAAACACCAGTGCAAGCAAAACACCAGTGCAAGCAAAACACTAATTCAACCAAAACACCAATGCAACCAAAATACAAAATGCAATCAAAACTAGTGTCAGCATAGATGCGAGGTTTAAGTTAAAAACAGTGATCTTCAGGATAGCTTTAAACTCCAGTATTCAAAATCAGAATGCAAAATCATTTCTTGCATCTTTATTCTAATGTATATATACAGAGATAGCAATAGTTCAACTTTTGTGATAATTTAGACGTTAAAGAAAAGGTTCAGAATTGAATCCCCTCCCCCCATACCCTAATGGCTTTTTTTTTCTCTAAGCCGGAGTACTGTAATCATTCCTCCACATAGATAGATCTGGGTGAAACATTGTTTGCAAATACTTTTTCTTTTTTGCTTATTTTAGTCTGCTTAGAGGCTAGATACGTGGTGGTTTTACCACAGGACAATACAATGTGTGACAGCTTCACAAATCACCAAGATGGTGTAAGTCGTTTGAGCAATCATAAGCGCTGCTCTTTTTCCCTGATGCTCCAATCACAGCTGAGCAACCACTGCTAGCCACCATCAACTTGACCAACTTTCCTGATCACTGTATGGCCAACCAGCGCTGGGTAATGAGGACACAGTAGACCCAAGACGGTTAAAAGATCTGCCTTGTGAACATGTGAAACTGGCTAGTAATTTGGTCAAGTAGGTGGTGTTTTTTTTCCACTCCATTTCCAAAATCAAAAAACAAATACAGGTAGTTACTATTGCAGCCATGTCTCGTGGGGCTTGTGTAGACTTGGCAGTGCTGTTGTATTGTAAAAAACAAAGAAGGATAACTTAATGTATGACTGATTTCGGCAAGAATTAGCCTTCCGGTCTACATCATATGTACCCTAACTCGTATCTAGATCTAGGATCAATATGGTGCTGTTGCAGCACTGTTCGAAGTTGGCAGGTTGACCAGTGACAGGCTGCACCAGGATCAGATTAGTACCTGCAGCTGATCTTGAGAATGGCTGCTACTCCAAAACAGAAATCAACCTTTCAATACCAAATTAGTGATAGGGATTGATTCAACTTACTCAGGAGTACAAGAGCGATGTTGATTGGTGATGCCGCCATCTTCAGCCTCAATGGACAACTGATGGGGACCGTCACATGTTTAATGGCCTAACTTTTTCCTCTTAGTTTCGTCATTGTTAGCAACCCACTTGTACATTATTAACTCTTGCAATAATCCTTCAGTGGCATACTGAAGGTCTTGCTGTCAGAAACTAGAGGAAAGGTGGCAAATGGCTAAGTGGTATGGCCATCACCATATGGGAGGATAGTGTAACATAACTGATGGTGGTGGGTGGAGCTTAGGATGATACTGTAACCACTTGCCTGACATTGTGTGAGTTGTCCTGAGTAAACTCCAAACATTTGGTTCTTCATGGAGGGGAAAATAAACTCTACAAACAATTTGCCAATACTATCTGACCCCGAGGCCTATCATATGAAGCAAGGTTAGTGAACTAGTGGGCTAAATTTGGGCTTAACTTTGGATTTTTGGTCTTACAACAGTGGCTCCCTTTTAAGCGGGGTACATTGCCATAGCTACTTAAACTGCACATCTAACCTGCCCCAAAACAGATGATGCTAAAGCTGTTGTCCACAACACCAGAAGACAGAGAAGACAGTTGTTCCACTATGCTCTCTGGTGAACCAACCACTGCGAGGTGACTTAACACACATCACTACGTGGGTGAAGCTTGGCATTTTTGGTGGTCATGTTGCCACGGACACATTTGTATTTCTCCATATTACTGCAAATACAAGGGTTTTCATCAGTGCCTGATAGGCTGGATCGTTATTGCGTCTCCTCATTCGGTAAAAGATAGTAGCTTAACTATGAAAGAGTGAAACTGTAAAACATTGTTTCAAACTATCTGAAATGTCAATGACACGCCTGCGCCAACAATCGATGGGCCACCATTGAAATGAACAAGGATTTAGTCCTAGTTGTAAATTACATTGCCAAACATAACAGCACATTTTGGCGTTAATCCAAATAAAAAGCCAAACCAGTTTGCTCGGAGGAGGCGATTTGTAATGTCCTTGTCTATCAGCCACTGGTGTTTAGTCCATCAGCGGCCAACAGGCTGGATCGTCATTGTGTCAGTCGTTTGGTGAAAGATGGTACCTTAACGAACATTTATTTTAGCGAGAATGTTAAAATATTGTTACTTCAAATGCACTTAGATTCTCCCATTGGCTTTTAGAATGATTGCTGAATAGATGACCACAGTGGATCACCACAGTTCCAGGAAACCATCAGGTGAATTTTGTGAAAGAATCTTTTTGGCCTTAATGGACGGGTTTGGGGAGGTCATGTACAGCAGTGCAGCATATCCACTAACATGTTTTAGATGCTCAAGTTAAGAAAGCACATTCACATAGATGCAGACATACACAAGACCTTGGTGGAAACCGAAGGGTATGGTGGCCCAGTGGTTAGCGCTGTTGCCTCACAGCAAGAAGGTCATGGGTTCAAACCCCGGGGTTGTCCAACCTTGGGGGTCATCCCAGGTCCTTTCTGCATGGAGTTTGCATGTTCTCCCCGTGTCTGTGGTGGGGTTTCTCCGGGTGCTCCGGTTTCCCCCACCATCAAAGAGACATGCATGTTAGGGGTAATACTCCTGTCTGTGCCCCTGAGCAAGGCATGGCAAGACGAACTGGAGTTGGTCCCCAGGTGCAGCACGGCGGCTGCCCACTGCTGCTAGCTACACAGCTAGGATGGCTTAAATGCAGAGCATAATTTCCCCACGGGGAGGAATATAAGTAATAAAAGTATATCAAATTCTTTCAATTCACCTTTGGAAACCACAATGAGTTATCTTATTACACCCCCCCGTTTTTTTTGTTTTGTTTTTTTACCCATCACTAACTTATGAAACTGACTTGGAGTAAGGCCTTTTTAAACGGCCAATGACTATAAATGCATGGTGAAGAGCATGGAAGCCAATCGGCGTTGATTTGTCCATACGGCCTGTGATTAGCTTTCTTTTTGCCCCTCTTCTGTACACATGATCTTAGATCAAACCAAAAGCCCTGGATAGACGGAGATAACCTTCTTCGGGAGGTTAGCAGTGATCGCCGGTTGTGTCTGGCTGACTATCGGGAAAGTACCTTCACTGCTTTGAAACTCTTGGTGAAACAGATCCCTGGTCTGGCCAAGTTATCTCTCACAAAGACCTAACACCTCTCAAGATGTCTGGCAGGGCCTTCAATGGAGCGTCCTCTCTGGTATGAATTTGCCTCCCACAATCTCTCACTGCCAGCTTGAACTCTGCTTCAATTTCACACCGTCAGAGTTGAAGGGGATCTCAGAGTCAATCAACCAAAAGCATCAGGGTCGGTGTTCATCCCTCTCCAGAGAAGTGACGGTGTACATGAAGGGCTGGTAAGAGATCACGTAAATATCTCTCTTATAGAGTGGGAGTCAATTTGCCTTGAATTGACTCCACCCAAAATGTCATTTCATGTAAGTTCATGATGGCATACCCTGTCCCTGGATGCTCAAGTATTTATTTAAGTAGCAGGTGTTGAAGCCATTTTATGGCAAACGATGTTACACTTTTAAATGTTAAAGAGAGCACACTTCATGCATTGCTCGGAATTGAACCTTCCTCTTTGCAAAGATGATACCTCCAACTGGAAAATGTTTGATTTCTAGAATACAATATCCTAAGATTAAAATTCCACCTTCGGGGGCGTCCGGGTGGCGTGGCGGCCTATTTCGTTGCCTACCAACACGGGGTTCGCCGGTTCGAATCCCCGTATTGCCTCCAGCTTGGTCAGGCGTCCCTACAGACACAATTGGCCGTGTCTTTAGGTGGGAAGCCGGATGTGGGTATGTGTCCTGATCACTGCACTAGTGCCTCCTCTGGTCGGTCGGGGCGCCAGTTCGGGGGGGAGGGGGAACTGGGAGGGAATGGCGTGATCCTCCCACGTGCTACGTCCCCCTGGCGAAACTCCTCACTGTCAGGTGAAAAGAAGCGGCTGGCGACTCCACATGTATCAGAGGACGCATGTGGTAGTCTGCAGTCCTCCCCGGATCGGCAAAGGGGGTGTAGCAGTGACAGCTCGGAAGAGTGGTTTAATTGAACAGGTACAATTGGGGAGAAAAAAAGCGGGGGGGGGAGTGTGAAAAAAAAATTCCACCTTTGTCCTATATCGATATGTCTCTGAGGATAGCTGAGAAGCAATCCCCTTCCTTGATCCCAGGGAGAATGCATAATGCTCAGCCACTGGTCTGGTGGCTTCCAACATGCCCAGCTACTGGCCCGATGGCTTCCAACTGGCCTGGTGGCTTCTAACATGCCCAGCAACTGGCTTGGTGGCTTCCAACATGCTCAGCTACTGGCCTGATGGCTTCCAACATGCCCAGTTACTGGCCTGATGGCTTCCAACTGGCCCGGTGGCTTCTAACATGCCCAGCAACTGGCCTGGTGGCTTCCAACATGCCCAGTTACTGGCCTGATGGCTTCCAACTGGCTTGATGGCTTCCAACATGCTCAGCTACTGGCCTGATGGCTTCCAATTGGCCTGATGGCTTCCGACATGCCCAGTTGTTCCTCTACATTTAAGGACCAACATGCAGCTTCTGAAGTCCTCACACCGTCAGGACTGTAGCCAGGCTACCAGAAGAGGTGGATAGTTTTTCTCGAAAGCAGAGCTTTTTGCCCCGAGTAAAAGGTATCTTACATATCTTATACAGGTATACCAGTACACCATTTACCGTGGCAATTTGCAAAGTAAAGACTGACACAGCAATGCACCAATGAGTCCCTATGTCACTGTAAAACAGACTCACGATATCCTGAATGAGTAGAGGGAAATATATATTTTATTTCTTTCCCTTAACTTAAACCCCATCTTAATCAGGGGGAGCCTGGTCTGCTGTGCCCGGTGGGCTCAGGGATCACAGCCCTGCCTGGAGCTGAGACACCGAGGAGGAAACACCAAGGGCGGTCTGACAGGACTCGGAAGCGGGGAAGGCTAAGCTAACTGCTAGCCCATGCAGACCTGCAGTTTTGGCAGTCATCCTGGCGTTCACGCTCTAGGACAGTGATTATATATATATAAATTGGATATATGTGTTTTAGCATTTTTTTGTAGTTTGGATATATGTTTTCTTGTTGATTGGATGTGTTTTTGTCTGTGTTGCTCTGTTGTGGGCTGGAGAAAACGATATTTCGTTTCATTTCATGTGCGTAGGTACATGGAAGGAAATGACAAATACATGTTCCTGATTCCTGATCTTCAGAAGAACCTTCCATGTGTAAGGACCTTTAAAATCTAAAAATCTTTAGTACTTCATTTACCAGCATGCTTTGTGTCTTAAACATTTCCTGTGTGGATGTGGTTTCTAAACATGTGGACCAATGGGATGTATTTGTTATTTGAATTTTTGTTATCGGCCAATGATATGATGTGGAGTGTTCTGCCCGCGAAATCGCGGGGTCGCAACGGTCGATCTCCTCGCGAAAAGGGGGGATTGAGCAGGACTCCAAAGAGAGAGGTCCCATTTTGTTTATCTCTCTCTCTGCGGCCCCGTTTGAGTGCTCGTTTCGTGGAGACTTTGTACACAGCCGTGTACTGGCCGCATTTGAGGACCCGAGGGTTGCGATTGGCCCACGGTCGGGTGCTTGCTGGTGGGGTTTGTTTCGGGTCGGATTGCTTCGTTTCCCACCGGAGGACCATTGTCTTCGCCGGGGTTTTCGGAACGTTGCGACCTGTGGCCGTCTTGCGGACGAAGGCCCTGCCGGGGAGCCGACGGCAAGCACAGCGCCGACCATTGAAGGCCCTGCCGGGGAGCCGACGGCAAGCACTGCGCCGACCATCGGAGGCCCTGCCGGGGAGCCGACGGCAAGCACAGCGCCGACCATTCTCTGAACTACACACAGCCTCCCGGTCGTGGAAGCGTTGGGTCGTGAGTAACTTGGACAGAGCCCTTATACACACACACCCACGCACTTTTGTCTCGTCGCCTGGGCATCGTAGGGTGTCTGCCTTGCCCTGCGCTCAGAGAACTGGTTTAATGTGCACCAACGGGCCCCAACAGAAAGCGCTGGGTATTTTGTATTCTTTTGATACTTTCTTTTTGTGTATTGTGAACGGTTGTCACACCCTGTGAAATTTTAATTCATGTTTAGTTGATCAACAGTACCACTCTCGTGTGGTACTCTCTGTTTTCTCTCTCTCTCTGTTTTCTCTCTCTCTCTCTCTCTCTCTCTCTCTCTCTCTCTCTCTCTCTCTCTCTCTCTCTCTCTCTCTCATTATTATCCAATAAATCATATTATTAATTATATTTCGGGTGTATTGGCAGCTCATTTACTTTTGGAGTGCTGGTAATAAGCGTGTACGGTACTTTAGTACACAGCAGGGTTATTCGATCTGCCTTAACCACAAGTTTGTTTAAACTCTGGGAAGATACACCATTCACTAGCCTTAGGTAAGTGTAGTATTTTCTCAGTGGAGGCACCGCGCTACTACACTGATAAATATCCGGGTTAACTATTTCTATTATCATTTATCACTATTATTGTCATTAGTGGCACTAGCCTACTAGTGCACAGGAGGTTCGGCCAGCTCAACATTCCACCGCTGAGAACTCAGGATCCTGTTGCGCCATTGGATTTGCTTGTAACACTTTAGTAACTGGTAGCATTAGGATGTTGTCTTGTTCAAATGTGCTTGGCGTTGCCCGCCAGTGAAGAAGGGGTTACACATGTATTAAAGTCTCTGCTACTCCACACTTTCAACAAAACAATAAAACTATGCACAGGAAGATTAGATGAGTTCTAGATGAGCCGTAATAGTCAAGTAGATTTTATTTTTATAGCCCATTATGGCAGATTATAAATTTGCCTCAGGGGGCTTTACAGCAACACAACATCCTGTCCTTAGACCCTCACATCGGATAACGAACAACTTCATAAAATAAAATAAAAACCTTTAACAGGGAGAAAATAGAGTTTAATTCTGAATACCCACTACATGAAAAACATTTTCTATGAGCTTAATTTGTTCATTAGGTAACGTGTTTTGTTTAATGAATCGATTTTAGTTGGACTTTTTTTGGGCCTTTTGTTTTAGGGGTACAGTGCATCCGGGAAGTATTCACACCCCTTCACTTTCCCCACATTTTGTTATGTTACAGCCTTATTCCAAAACGGATTAAATTCCTTTTTTTCCTCATCAATCTACACACAATACCCCATAATGACAAAGTGAAAAAAGTTTTGTAGAAATTTTTGCAAATTTATTAAAAATAAAAAACTGAAATATTGCATGTACGTAGTAAGTATTCACACCCTTTGCTATGACACTCAAAAATTGAGCTCAGGTTCAACCTGTTTCCACTGATCGTCCTTGAGATGTTTCTACATCTTGATTGCAGTCCACCTGTAGTAAATTCAATGGATTTGACATGATTTGGAAAGGCACACACCTGTCTATATAAGGTCCCACTGTTGACAGTGCATGTCAGAGCAGAAACCAAGCCATGAAGTCAAAGGAATTGTCTGTGGACCTCCGAGACAGGATTGTATTGAGGCACAGATCTGGGGAAGGGTACAAAAAAAAAATTCTACAGCTTTGAAGGTCCCGAAGAGCACAGTGGTCTCCATCATTCGTAAATGGAAGAAGTTGGATCCACCAGGACTCTTCCTAGAGCTGGCCGTCCAGCCAAACTGAGCAATCGGGGGAGAAGGGCCTTGGTCAGGGAGGTGACCAAGAACCTGATGGTCACTCTGACAGAGCTCCAGCATTCCTCTGTGGAGATGTGAGAACCTTCCAGAAGGACAACCGTCTCTGCAGCACTCCACCAATCAGGCCTTTATGGTAGAGTGGCCAGACGGAAGCCTCTGCTCAGTAAAAGGCACATGACAGCCCGCTTGGAGTTTACCAGAAAGCACCTAAAGGACTCTCAGACCACGAGAAACAAGATTCTCTGGTCTGATGAAACCAAGAGTGAACTCTTTGGCCTGAATGCCAAACATCACATCTGGAGGAAACCAGGCACCTCTCATCACCTTGCTAATACCATCCCTACAGTGAAGCATGGTGGTGGCAGCATCGTGCTGTGGGGATGTTTTTCAGCGGCAGGAACTGGGAGACTAGTCAGGATCGAGGGAAAGATGAATGGAGCAATGTACAGAAAGATCCTTGATGAAAACCTGCTCCAGAGTGCTCAGGACCTCAGATTGGGGTGAAGGTTTACCTTTCAACAAGACAACGACCCTAAGCACACAGCCAAGACAACGAAGGAGGGGCTTCGGGACAAGTCTGTGAATGTCCTTGAGTGGCCCAGCCAGAGCCCAGACTTGAACCCCATTGAACATCTCTGGAAAGACCTGAAAATAGCTGTGTAGCGACGCTCCCCATCTAACCTTACAGAGCTCGAGAGGATCTGCAGAGAAGAATGGGAGAAATACCCCAAATATAGTAGGTGTGCCAAGCTTGTAGCTTCATACCCAAGAAGACTTGAGGCTGTAATCGCTGCCAAGGGTGCCTCAACCAAGTACTGAGTAAAGGGTGTGAATACTTATGTACATGCAATATTTCCGTTTTTTATTTTTAATGAATTTGCAAAAATTTCTACAAAACCTTTTTCGCTTTGTCATTATGGGGTATTGTATGTAGCTTGATGAGAAAAAAAGGAATTTAATCCATTTTGGAATAAGGCTGTAACATAACAAAATGTGGGGAAAGTGAAGGGGTGTGAATACTTTCCGGATGCACTGTATATGGAATGACCTAACCCCCAAATCTCCTTGGCTAAAACAGAGCATGGTATTTACCCCAGTTAAACACTGCCTCTTCACCAGATTAATAAAGAGATCTGAGGTTTTCACCTTACCAGGTGTGGTTACATTAGCATGGCACAACACTGGGAGAGCTAGGAAACAGCAGCACATTGGCCCTATAGCCCTTCCAGACTCACGTTTCTAAAGCCACGAGTCGGTATTATGAGAGACAGGAGGGGGAAAACAGAGGATGCAAAGGGAGTGAAAAGAGTGAGGATAATGAGAGAGAATAAAGGAATCAGAAGACAGGGGAGGAGGGTAATGAGCCTGGTGGAATGCCCGTGAGATAATAACCCACTACAAGTGACTTCAACTCGGCCCTGTGTGATGGCCTGGCAGCCTGTCCAGGGTGTTTCCCTGGACAGGGATAGGCTGGGATAGGCTCCAGCATTCCCGCGACCCTGAGAGCAGGATAAGCGGTTTGGATAATGGATGGAGATATATATATATATATATATATATATATATATATATATATATATATATATATATATATATATATATATATATATATATGTTGTAACGACCACGGATGACTAGACTCGCTAGCCCTTGGCTAATGGGTTGGACCCTTTAGTCGACTGGTTAACATTGACTGTTACATGTTATATATTTTTGGATGGACAGAAATTCTTATGATGGGGTGTCCGGGTAGCGTAGTGGTCTATTCCGCTGTCTACCAACACGTGGATCGGCGGTTCGAATCCAACAATTGGCCGTGTCTGCGGGTGGGAAGCCGGATGTGGGTATGTGTCCTGGTCGCTGCACTAGTGCCTCCTCTGGTCGGTCGGGGTAACTTGTCGGGGGGGGGGGGGGATAGCGTGATCCTGCCACGCGCTACGTCCCCCTGGTGAAACCCCTCACTGTCAGGTGAAAAGAAGCGGCTGGCGACTCCACATATATGGGAGGAGACATGTGGTAGTCTGCAGCCCTCCCCGGATCAACAGAGGGGGTGGAGCAGCGACCGGGACGGCTCGGAAGTGTAGGGTGGTTGGCCGGGTACAACTGGGGAGAAAAAGGGAGAAGAACCCCCCCCCCAAAAAAAAGAAAATCATATGATGTACATCAGCATGTATGAGCATTCATGTGCACAGGATTACACGATCATGCACCACGTGCGTGTACACTGCGCGTGCGTGCATGCACGCACACACACACACAAAGTATACGAGAAAGCTTCAGAATGTCTGCAGCATCTGCTCTCTGTACTGCTGATGTTCAGATGGAATCCGTGGAATGGAAGTCCGAAGAATTTCAGATATCTGGAGCAATCTTTCACTTTCCTCCTAGGGGAGGGATTTATGCTCATTCGGCTTTCTGATTGCGCGACATCTGAGACTCATTTATCAACTTGAAATTTTGCGCTTGTGTGAAAATATCATGAACATACAAAACCCCGAGAAAATACACTCAAATCAAGGGCAAATACTTCTGTACTGTCTAGCATGCACTGCCAGAAGAAGCATAAACCCCACAGAAAGACTTCATTACTCTCCTAAAAGCGCCCCCTCCTTCCAAAATCATCTATCTATCTCTCTCCCATCTGTGGTTCTCCGACTGTTTCTTCTGGCACTTGGCTCCCCTGCCTGTGTGCATCAACAAACACCAGAGGAGGATCCAGCAACTGTATTAACAGATGGCCAGAGTCAATAAAACACACACAAATCAAGTGTCGGACACATCTGCGCCGCGTAGAGTCCGGCTAATCTTTCTGTGTGGCTCGATGGGAGTGATGGAATCGGAGCAACGCAGCCAGATTAGAGTGGACGGGGGGGGGGGGGGGTCTCCCAAGGGGATGGCAGTCAACTCTGTAATGAGTCGTACAATTGAGATTAAGCCAAAGAAAGGCCAGGGGCAACATGTTTCTGTCTGATAAAGCCGGTAGCCTTGGATATGGACCAGAAACAAAATGTCACATCATATGTCAATTTACTTACTCTTGAGAAACCTCGAAAAGTTAAAAAAATATATAATAAAACATGTATTGTTCGTGGAGTGAATTTCAGCGTGCAACTGCCATGTGTCTTATTGGGAAATAAAGTCTCTGATGCCTGCTACGTCCTCTATTCAATCCCCCCCCCTTTCTCTATCATACTCCTCTCCGCATTCTAGAATGTTCCTTGTTTCTGGAAGGAATCGGTCCTGTTTACACTGGGGTTTAAAATGCGTTTTGGGAGATCGGATCACAAGTGGACAGTGAGACACGTCGCCGTTTACACTTGTGTCTGTCCTGCGTCTCCAAGTGCGTCCTGCTGACCACTTGTGATCAGACTTCTTTACTCCGAAGAAGAAGAAGAAGAAGAAGAAGCGGTAGAAGAAGAAGAAGCAGAAGAAGAAGCAGTAGTAGTAGAAGTAGAAGCAGTAGAAGAAGAAGCAGTAGTAGAAGAAGAAGCAGTAGAAGAAGAAGAAGCAGGAGAAGAAGAAAAAGAAGAAGAAGAGTTCCTGTTACGTCCTTATCTGGGACGCATCAGGACGCATTAGCGTTAACACTACAAAAGGTATGTGGTCACATGCGTCCCAGACCACCTCGGCAAGTGGTTTGAGTAACTGGTTCACAAAACGGTTTTGGTGGTCGTTCACACTTGTATTTAGTGCTGCCCACTTGTGATCCGATGGCAAAATAAAAAAACAGAAAACAAAACCGCATTTAAAACTAAGTGTAAACGGGGTTTCGGTGCCCTATCAGTTCCTGGTGGAACACCGGCGACCATCGCTACCACCGCGGCCACTCCAGTAGCCATGTGCGTCACTGGAAAGGCAAAGTCCCTGTGAAATTTGATTGGAAATAAGCTATTACAGATCAAAGGCCAACCAAATGGGACGATGAAAGGTTTCGAGGTGAGGGGGGGGGGCGTGTTTGTGCGTAAATGTCGTACGTTAATCCTGAACTCGCTAAAAAAAACACAAAAAAACACATGAAATAGAAATATACAGCAAAAACTCAAATACCAGTAGGCTGACTAAAACATAATAATAATTTAGAAAGGGGGGGAAAAAAACAAAAAAACGGGCGAAACATCAAACAGATGGAATCAGACGAGGTCGATAAGCATTCAGGCTCGGTTAATTCTCAACAAATTATCTAATCCAGATGTTGCACTCTCAGTGTAAACACACTGCCCTGCAGAATCATAAAACAAATAAGCATGAAAGAGGTTTAGAGTTTCAAACAGAGCCTAACCCCGGACTGGGACCTTTTCACTGAAAAAAAAGTCCCAGTGCGCCCCCCCCCCTTTCAATGCCTTCTTGAAACAGGAAAATGTAAATATGGTAATATTTAGCACGTGTTTTAAAACAGATCAGTTTTCTCAACCAGGGAGAGAGAGAGAGAGAGAGAGAGAGGGTGAGGGAGAGAGAAGGGGAAAAGAAAAACTGGCCCACACACGATAGAAGGCCTCCCCAGATTTGTGTGTGTTCCTCCTCTGCGCGGACGTGCTGCGGCTTCCTCTGTTTGCACACAGTTCCACCCAGTGCCCCGGCCCCGCGCTGATGTCCCCCCCCCCCGCCTCTCGGCCCCCGCGCTGATGCCCCCCCCCCCGGCTCCGCGCTGATGGCCCCGGCCCCGCGCTGATGGCCCCGGCGCACTTTCCAAACACCAAACTGGATCTGTCACACTGTGAGTCTAGCGAGTCAACAACAACTTAACAATAGGAAAACACCACTCCAACGGGTCATATCATCCATCTGAACGCCGCGGCACGTTTTCACGGAGGGAAAATAGAAGACGGGGAATGAGGGAAGGGGGGTGGTGAGGGAGACCAGAGAGAGAGAGAGTGGGAGAGAGAGAGGGAGAGAGAGAGAGAGAGAGAGAGAGAGAGAGAGAGAGAGAGAGAGAGAGAGAGAGAGAGAGAGAGAGAGAGAGAGAGAGGAGGGTAGAGGGAGGAGCAGAAATGGAAACATACTAGACATATGGATGTGTTTAAGGACCACCAGGGAAGGGAAACTTGCGCATTTTCGCATAAACCCTGATAAACTCCAAATATGTAATTACACGGGGTTTAGGGCTTGTCTGTTGCCGATTCATTCAGGAATTTCTGGTCATGTCTCTGGGAGTTCTGGTGTAACGCTGCTCTTTATCGTTCTCAAGTGGCGGATCTGGGCAGCTTTAGCACAGCCGGGGCTTCCACACTCTCGGCCCCGGTGGGCCCCCCCCCGCCCCCTCCACGCTCGGTGCAAGGGTGCCATTCCCCCCCCCACGCTCCCCACCCCACCCCGTCTTTAACAAGGCGAAAGAAGAAAGAAGGGGGGAAAGAAATACCTTCGACTACATAAAAGGCACAGGGGCGAAACCCTCGTAAAATACCTGCGGCACATTTTAGAGCTTTCATCACGACAGTATTTATAGTTCTTCGATCCCTTGTCAGTGTTTGTAGCCAATTTGTTGTGCTCCAATAAATAGACTGGTGTATTTATCAGCGGGCCACATGGCAGCCATTTATGGAAGCTAACAAGAGGCAGATGTGTTTTTGTGTATGTTTCACATGCAGGTTTTGACGAGCTGACAGACCGAGACAGATAGCCGAGATGTACAACCTCTGTCCTGACTGCCGTATCGGCTGTAAACATGGGCTCTGATTAGACCGTGGAAAACACAAACACGCCTCTCCGGCCTTCCCCGGGCTGTATTTGTCTTCCCATGACAAAGGTCTCTGAATCATACCGTCTGCGACCCTGTTTACGCTGGGGTTTAAAATGCGTTTTTGGGCGATCGGGTCACAAGCGGACAGCGAGACACATGGCCGTTTCCACCTGAGTCTGTCGTGCGTCTCCAGACGCGTCCTGCTGGCCACTTGTGGTCAGATTTCGTCACTCCGAAGAAGAAGAAGAAAAAGAAGAAGCAGTATTTTTGTTCACTTGTGTTAATAAAGTTCTTTAAAAAAAAAGAAGAAGCAGTAGAAGAAGAAGCAGTAGAAGAAGAGGAAGAAGCAGTAGAAGAAGAAGAAGCAGTAGAAGAAGAGGAAGAAGCAGTAGAAGAAGAAGAAGATTCCGTTACTGTCACGTCACTTCCGCTTCAAGGTCAAAGGGGCATCAGTCGAGCGCCAGATTTGCCGACTAACCGTGAAAACAGCAGCTAATGTGTGAAGATGCACTACTACACATGTGCGGACTAAGATGACAGGACAAAGTCGTCTGCGACCTGCAAAACAGCGCAGGACAAGGAGGGAAAGGAAGACTGCTAGCCGCCGCTTTGCTAGCCACAAGGCCGCGAAGAGAGAGAGAGAGAACGTCGGCGCTGTTACCAAAGCAACCACCACATCCTGCACTGATGACGTATTTTCCTGTGACGTCCTTGTCAGGGACGCATCAGGGCGCAATTAGCGTTTACACTGCAAAAAGACATGCGGTCAAACGCGCCCCAGACCGCCTCGGCAAGTGGTCTGAGTAACCAGCTCACAAAACCTCGAGGTGGTCGTTTACGCTTGTTTAGCGCCGTCCGCTTGTGATCCGATCACACACAAAAAAAACAACAAAAACAAAACACAGCGCATTTTAAAACCAGGTGTAAACGGAGAAGCCATTCTGGCCACAAGACGAGGAGGCATGACCGCCGTAAAGGAGTGCGGCGACTTCTCCGTTGAAGTGCATGCGAGGCCTGTGTGGCCTATACGCACTCTTTTAAAATCACTCCGTAAGTGTGCGTATGAAACAGTGTTGTTTATTTTCTTTGTGCTCCGGTCTGTTTCATGTGCGTGCGTGTGTGTGTGTGAGAGAGAGAGATAGCATTAGTGTGTGTGCGTGTGTGTGTTTAGACATGTGTACGCACGTTTGCGCGCGCGCGCGTGTGCGTGTGCTGCCAATTACCCCTGCTATAAATACGAGATCCCCCATCCGTCACTGAGTTTCTGGGTGGCTGCAGTGCCGCCATAATTGGTTTCAGATGGTCGTCCAGATCTCTCTCTCTCTCTCCCTCTGCAGCAGCGCCGTCACACTGCCTGTGTGTGTTTTGTGAGAGAAAGCCGCAGGGGAGAGTGAGTTAGAGGGGGAGGGGGGGGATGAGTGACAGGGCTGAATAAATACAGTGCGAGCGCAGGAATAAACAAGCAGACACTAAATGTTTCTTTTGTCCCGCGCCTAATTCTGCTCAGCTCGCGAGCGGGGGGGCAACATGACGGGGGGGGGGGGTTTAACCTGTTAACTCGATGAAGTGCCCTTGGTTTTACAATTACACATCTTTTTTTTTCTTATTATTCTCGATGTGGTTTTGCATGAACAAATCAATGCAGATTGGAACTGATGCGTTTTCTCACGTCTGCGGTGAAGCGAAAACGGTGACGTCAGCGTGTCTGTCATCCAGCCAAAGTTTGGAATTAACGGACATTTTCTTTCTTTTTTTAAAAAAAAACTACATATGCAAAAACAAAATTATGCAAAAACGCCACAAATGTCTGTCATTTATTCGCAATATTCTAATCATCTGTCAAATCTGTAGCACACTTCCATCAATATCTCCACACGCAGCAGAAAGGATGGCCTCCAGCCAGGACACTTCTCCCTCTCTGTAGAACTCTGCTAAAAGCTGCTGTTTGCATTTATTGAATGTGTTGGGCTAATTCCACCCGGGCTGCTAAGTAAAGCCCACCCTGGAGACTGTTTGAGGACGGGATTGTTAACGTGGTGTTGTCTGAGGCTGCAGTGGAACTAGGATTCCGGTCCCGTTTCTCCGTCTGGTCCCGCGAGACTGCTAATCAATGGCCATATTAACAGCGAATTAGTAGGGTAGGCCTCTATCGACCAGGGGCGCAGAGGACACCGTGACTCGGGGACAGCTGGGAAGGGGCATCCTCTGGAAAGGAAAATGAAGGAGATAAACGCCGCAAAGCCTGTATGCTGTGCCCCCCTAAGCAGGAAGCACGTGTTGGCAGACTTTGCCCCGTGTCTTTTTGCCCCCTGCTGAATTGTTTTGTGATGGTGGGCAGCAAGGAGACCCCAGGACACACGCGCACACAAACTGAATCACCTTATATCTATTTTCCATATCGGTATGTCTTTTATAAGGACCTACCATCACATTCTCATGGTAGGTCCTGTAAACCTGAATAAAACACGTGAAAAAACAAAAAGCTAGCAAAGAAGCATTAGCATTACTAGCAAGCGTTTTACCCTCGAAGTACCTGAGCTGCCCCTGTTTCTTCATATCATGGCCATGGGGAAAGGGGGCCTTTTCCAGAAGATAATAATATTGTAGCGAATTCGGGAGTCACCGCCACAGGCGGTACGCGAACCTGTGTTCCCCACTCCGCAAGCGACAACGTTAACCAGTCGACTAAATGGTCCGACCCGTTAAGCAAGGACCAACGTGTCTGCTTATCCATGCACGTTGCAATATAGTGCGGCACGGTCGCGCGGTCGCCTCACAACAACAAGGTCCTGGGTTCGAGCCCCGGGGTAGTCCAGCCTTGGGGGTCGTCCTCTGTGTGGAGTTTGCATGGTGTCTGCGTGGGTTTTCTCCAGGTGCTCCGGTTTCCTCCCACAGTCCAAAGACATGTAGGTCAGGTGACTCAGCCGTACTACATTGTCCCTAGGTGTGTGTGTGTGTGTGTGTGTGTGTGTGTGTGTGTGTGTGTGTGTGTGTGTGTGTGTGTGTGTGTGTGTGTGTGTGTGTGTGTCGGCCCTAATGGCCTGGCCGCCCAGGGACTGCTGGGATAGGCTCCAGCATCCCAGTGACCCTGAGGACAGGATAAGCAGTTCGGATAATAGATGGATGATAATAATAATAATAATAATAATAATAATAATAATAACAATAATAATTTTATTTATATAGCACTTCTCTAAAACAATGCCTCAAAGTGCGTCACTAGACACGGCACATCCGGTCATGGCGCTGTGGCACTCTGTTGTCCCTGGCAACGCGGAGGCCCGCCCGTGCCAGACGGTCCTTACCGGGCGGCGGAGCCGAGCGCGCCCCGCGGAAACGCAGTAACACTCAGCCGCCATAAATCCGTTAAGCCTTCTCTCTCATTAGCAGCGCGAGCGTCATTACCGCGAGCCGCGGAGAGGAGGAGGAGGAGGAGGGAGGGAGGGACGCGCGTGCTGGTTCTCCCACCGGGTGCCGCCGTGCCCTCGTGCGCTCTCGCCCGCCCGCTGTCTTTACAGCCGGTGCGGGCTTAATTGCGGGGCTGGCTCGCGGTGTGCTGCCGACAGCAACGGGAGGCCGAGACCAGCACGCACGAGCCTCGTTCCAGCGGCAGCACGGGACTTGTCGCCGGGCAGGATCCGCCTCGGCTGCAGGAGGTTCCTTTAGCTCCCCTTCCACGTGCAGAATTAGGGGGGATTATTATTATAACAGAACGGTTCCAGGGTCCTGCCCGGAGATGCGTCCCGTGTCGGGTACCTGCAGAACGTACAGGACGCTCTATGGTGCACTCGTGAAATAGGCCCGTGTAGAAACAGGCTCGCGCCATGTAAACGTGCAGGTCCTATAAGAACCGAAGGAAAGCTGATCCGAGACCGGTAGCAAGACCATGAGCTGCCGAGGGTCACATGACCCGACCACTAATACAGGATCCGCATTCTGTTTGTTTGTTTGCTTGTTGCCTTGGAGGGTAGGGTGCCCACAGGGGTGGCAGGGTATTTATGCAGCGCGCGTTCAGAATACCCTTGGTGGAACAATATTTCTAAAAATGATGCCACCTTTTTTGAAATGAAGGCAGATAACCCAAATCCTAGGCTGGCAAAACGACAATATCGCACAGCCCTCCTCAAATCTTTTGAAAATATCGGACTTTAAAACGGAGGTCAAGCTTTGTACACGGTTCATATAGAGGTCAGGGGATGACAAACCGTGATTGTACTTGTGTTTTTTTTGGGTGACCACAATGGACGCAGCTCTGGAAAGCAATCGTGTGACCGAAGACTACAAGAAGCATTGCGGAGATCTACATTACGCTTTTACAAGCAACAACCGGGTCCTAAAAAACAGCTCTTTTACTGTATTATTCTATTTCCTATAATATAATATGACACACTCTTACTTTTTATTGTTCTAGCGGAAAGCGAGTGAAAGAGGAAGCTAGAATAACAAAGGCCTACATGGAAATGTTTTGGCTCGCGATTTATTGCGACTCGGGATGTCGGAGGAGGTGCTCCGTTTCTAATAGCGGAGAAGTGAGTTGTTTTTATAATCGTCTGTGGCGCTGCCCGAAAAACTTGATTTACGCACGTGTCCATAAATCACGGTGACATGTTCTCCTGTGTCAGCTGAATCCTGTTTTCCGCCGTGAGCTCGAAACTCGCCGTGCTGCCGGGCCGTACAAGTGCAGTGGCCTTAACAGGGAATATCAGGCATTTTGTATTTAACAACATGGGGGGTGGGGGTGGGGAGGTGGAGTGAGAGCAAAAGGTGAGGCAGAGAGGGGGCTTTAAGTGGAGGAGAAGTGTTGCGCATGGGAGGGAGCAGCCTGTAGGAAGATGGAGGGTGGGGGGGGTGGAGGAAGACTGGGAGGTGAAGGAGAGGACAGCAGGATCAGCTGAGAGGACAGCCGAGAGGGGACCGGGGGGCCACAGGCGTGGAGAGCCGGCCCTTGTGTAAATGGAGCTGTACTAAACCTTTGCTAACCTGGATCGCCCAAGATCAAATATTTATATATGCTATTGTGTAATGGAGCGCCGCCCCGAGGACAGCCTTAATTTGTTTTCCTGCGGGATAAATTAATTCCCTCCCCGTCGTCGGCGGAGCGGGTCCGGGGTGATTACTGCTGGGCGTCTCTCAGAGCCCCCGCTGCCACAACAACCACTTGAGGGATTTTAATGGCCAAAGTCCATTTGACAATTATACTTCATCTGCTCCGTACATTTCCATAGATTAAAGGTGAAGCGGAGACACTTGAGGTGGACGATCACTGCTCCGCAGCTCCTGGTATAGTCTCTGCACCGTTGCACTTCATCGCCTCTTATTTCGCCTGTATAAGTCCATGCTTGTGTATATTTCTGGACATGGTTGTGTTGTAGTTGTGTTATTCTCTGTTAAGTGCACTCAGAGAGCCACGAAACCTGAGTCAAATCCCATGTATGCGCAAACCTAGTATATGGCCAATAAACACGATTCTGATTCTGATTCTGAGTCTCCTTTTTTTGGTCTCCTGGCACCTCCACCTGATTACCTCCTCTCTGTCTTCAGCTTCATCTTACCCTCAGACTGTCAGTCTTCGCTTGAAGGTGGCGTGAATTCACATTTGCTGCGGCCTCACCCAGTACCGGTGTGGGAAGATGGCGGCGTGAATTCACGTTTGCAGCGGCCTCACCCAGTACCGTCCGTGCAGAGTCTTTGTCCACGTCTGCATCTAAGTTTTGTCTTCGTTTGATGGCTGGGAGAGCTGGGAGAACTTGGTCTGTTGCATCTTGTCGGCCCAGGGACCACGACCCTGCCTGGAGCCGCGACTGAGGAGGTAACACCGAGGGCGGTCTGACTGGACGTGGAAGCAGGGCAGGCTAAGCTAACTGCTAGCCAGCAGACCGGCAGTTCTCATAACACCGAGGGCGGTCTGGCGGCGGCCTCGCCTAGCCTTGACTGTGTTTCTGGTGTCGCCCTGTGGAGGTGTGTCAAGGGTGTCTGGCTGGGGGAGCTGGTGCTGGATCGGCTGGCGGACCCTGGTCTGCTGCATCCGGTGGGCCCAAGGACCTCAACCTCTGCCCGGAGTTACGCCCGCGGAGGAAGCACCAAGGGCGGTCTGACAGGACGCGGAAGTGGGGCAGGCTAAGCTAACTGCTAGCCCATGCAGACCGGCAGTTCCGACAGTCATCCTGGCTGGCGTTCGTTCGCTTGGACCGTGATTTATTTATTTTTTAGTTTGGATATATGTGTTAGTTTAGATATGTGTTAGTTAGTACGTGTGTTCTTGAAGATTTCGGGTGTGTTTTTGTCTTTGTGTTGCACTGCCGTGGTCTGGGCGAAACGGTATTTCGCGGCGAAGTGTTCCTGACTCCTGATTCCTGAAACCAATTCGAGAACATGAGGTCAGCCATCACGGCATAACTGATCTGATAGTAGCTGCTCACAATCTCTTGTTTACTCACAGATGTTGGCTGTTCCATGGTGAAAAGTGGGTATTCAGGGTCCTGTGGGGGGGATTGATATTACTTACATTGCATGTGTGCATACAGCACACCTACTCGTATATTGAGTGGATCGATAAGCCGGAGACAGCAAGCGGAGACAAGACAATATCTTTCTGCGCTAATCATATGCAAAACACAGAGTCGCGGAACGGCACCGGGAGCCTGGCCCGGACTGGAGCTGATTGTCATGCTATTACAGGCCCTTGGTCACCAGTCGACGGGGCATAATCATATGTGACTAACAGGGCTGGAGTGCTGCAAAGGGGAAGGGGAGGTGGTGGAGGTGCTGGCTCTTTTTCTGTCCCCTACCATCTTCGAAAAGCCCTGAGTAGCCTGGGGAGGAAGGGAGCGTGGCGGCCTATGATAAAGTAGATGGAAGCCACTCGAAGTTCAAGGCAAGCGATGGCCTTTCATCTATTTCAAACAATCATGTTGGGTTCTACATGTAACTCTGCTGCAAACTACCAATCTGCCCTTCCTCCCCAGGGAGAGACAGACAGGGAGGAGGGACGTGAAGAGGGCCTGCAAACTCTAGCAGCAGGAGCACCACTTAACTGCTTAGGTGGCAGCAGTCATGACAGTTGTTGGAAAGTAAGTCGCATAGACTATCCTAAGTCTTGTTATGTCATTTGAAACTGCAATGTATTTAATTTATTTTTTGTTATTGTCCCCCCCCCTTTGTCTCCCCAGTTGTACCCAGCCAATTACCCCACTCTTCCGAGTTGTTCCAGTTGCTGCTCCGCCCCCTCTGCCGATCCGGGGAGGGCTGCAGACTACCACATGCCTCCTCCCATACACGTGGAGTCGCCAACCGCCTCTTTTCACCTGACAGTGAGGAGTTTCGCCAGGGCGACGTAGCGCGTGGGAGGATCACGCTATTCCCTCCAGTTCCCCCTTCCCCCTAAACAGGCGCCCCGACCGACCAGAGGAGGCGCTAGTGCAGCGACCAGGACACATACCCTCATCCTAATTCCCAGCCACAGAGACGAGCAATTGTGTCCGTAGGGACGCCCGACCAAGCCGGTGGTAACACGGAGATTCAAAATGCATTGTAATTTAAGTTAAGTAATGAAGTTTCCTTTATTAATCACCTTGGGAAAATTCGGTTATTGTAAATTAACCCATCCTAGCTGTGATCAGTGTAGCTAGGAGCAGTGGGCTGCTGCCTTGATGCAGCGCCCGGGGACCAACTCCAGTTCTTTTCCTATTGTCTTGCTCAGGGGCAAAGACAGGAGTATTAACCCTAACATGCATGTCTTTTTGATGGTGGTGGAAACCGGAGCACCCGGAGAAAACCCACCGCAGACACGGGGAGAACATGCAAACTCCACACAGAGGACGACCTGGGATGACCCCCAAGGTTGGACAAACCCGGGGTTCGAACCGAGGACCTTCTTGCTGCGAGGTGACAGCTAACCAGTGCGCCACCGTGCCACCCACAATCCACCATGCCGCTGTTTAGCTTATGTTTTTGGTTTCCATCTTATTTTTTGGTTGCAAGGTCTGAAATCTGGTCAATATAGAAATTCAATTTGAAAAGGGTGTCTGTGGTGTGATGTTTCTAAGAAATGACTTGGACTTAAAAAATAGATAATAATAGGATAGGGCATGGTAGGGTTAGGGGCCTACAGGAGATCGTTCCTACCAACAAAAAAAAACAGTGCCAGCTTACATCTCACATATTCACATGCCAGACTTGCAGAGAGAACGATGTGGTGGCCATGCATGGGTTGGTCAGCTTGGCAGTCAGATAGGCAGACAGCAGACTGGTAAGGAAACCAGTCAGTCCACCACAGCCTGTGTAGTCATTGTCTTGTCCTGCAGTCTGGGCCTTGTGCTCAGTCAGCATTGGTGGGACACCACAGCAAAGCAACTGCCACCACTTAGCTCCATTTCCTTTCAATAGAGGGCCACAGTTAACAATTACTGCTTTTCATAGTTTAAGTACTCATACAAGAAGTATTTTGATACTGCACCATACATCTAAATGAACAGAGGAGCTAACATAGGGATGGGATGGACGGCAAGCCAAACTGAAAACAACCTCAACCACCGTTGTCCTAAAAATAGGGGAAAACACTTTTATGCCAACTTACTCACTCAGATGAAGGTAGACGGCTGGAACATCACATTTTTAAACCCACAAAAAAGGGTATATTTTTTATAGGCACAGTAAGAGCTGTGCCCCGTTATTTGAATTTTCAGCACATCAGTTAAGACAAGGCACAGAGTTAAAGGGCTGGACAGGCTGTTCGTGTTGCAATCTGATAACACATGCATTACACACTATCATCACTAACATCACTAACGTCACTAACATTAACAACATTACTAACATTACTGTCATCAATAAAATTACTAATATCACTAGCATTACGAACATCACTAGCATCACAAACATCACCAACATCACTAACATTACTATCATCACTAACGTCACTATCATCACTATCATCAATAACATGACTTAAATCACTAACATCACTAATATTGCTAAGATCAATAACATCACTAACATCACTAATATAACTAACATCACTAACATCAATAACATCACTAACATAACTAACATCACTATCATCACTAAATTCACTATCATCGCTAGTATCACTGACATCACTAGCATCACTATCATCCCTAACATCACTATCATCGCTAAATTCACTATCATCACTATCATCGCTAGCATCACTCACTAACATCACTAACATCACTCACTAACACCCCTAACATCACTATCATCACTAACATCAGTAACATCACTAAAATTACTAATACTAACATCACTAACATTACTAAGATCACTAAGATCACCAGCATCACTAACATCACTCAATAACATCACTAACATCACTAGCATCACTAACATCACTAACATCACTATCATCACTAACATCAGTAACATCACTAAAATTACTAACGTCACTAACATCACTAACATTACTAAGATCACCAGCATCACTAACATCACTCGCATCACTAACATCACTATCATCACTAAATTCACTGTCATCACTATCATCGCTAGCATCAATAACATCACTAGCATCACTCACTAAAATCACTAACATCACTCACTAGCATCACTATCATCCCTAACATCACTATCATCGCTAAATTCACTATCATCACTATCATCGCTAGCATCACTCACTAACATCACTAACATCACTCACTAACATCCCTAACATCACTATCATCACTAACATCAGTAACATCACTAAAATTACTAATATCACTAACATCACTAACATTGCTAAGATCACTAAGATCACCAGCATCACTAACATCACTCAATAACATCACTAACATCAGTAACATCACTAAAATTACTAACGTCACTAACATCACTAACATTACTAAGATCACCAGCATCACTAACATCACTTGCATCACTAACATCACTAACATCACTATCATCCCTAACATCACTATCATCACTAAATTCACTGTCATCACTATCATCGCTAGCATCAATAACATCACTAACATCACTAGCATAACTAACATCACTAACATCACTCACTAAAATCACTAACATCACTCACTAACATCACTATCATCCCTAAATTCACTATCATCGTTAGCATCACTACCATCACTCACTAACATACTCACTAACTTCACTAAAATTACTAACATCACTTACATTACTAAGATCACTAGCATCGCTAACATCACTAACATCACTAACATCACTTGCATCACTAAAATCACTACCATCACTAGTATCACTAACATCACTCAATAATATCAATATCATCACTAACATTACTAATATAACTAACATCACTAACACCACTAAAATCACTAACATCACTAAAATCACTAGCATCACTAACATCACTAAAATCACTAGCATCACTAACATCACTAACATCAATATCATCACTATCATCACTATCATCACTAGCATCACTAAAATCACTACCATTACTCACTAACATCAATATAATCAATAACATCACTAACATCACTAGCATCACTAACAGCACTAGCATCACTAACATCACTAAAATCACTAACATTACTCACTAACATCAATATAATCACTAACATCACTAGCATCACTAACATCACTTAGTAACATCACTACCATCCCTCATATCATCACTAACATCACTAACATCACTAACATCACTATCATCACTAGCATCACTAGCATCACTAACATTACTCACTAACATCAATATAATCACTAACATCACTAACATCACTAACATCACTAGCAACACTAACATCACTATCAATAACATCTCTAACATTAGAGTGGGAACCCCATTTTAATTAGGGAAACCTGAGACCCCGGCTCAACAAGAGTCCAACTTCTGCAGACCCCCCATCCCACCCCATCCCGACACCACCATTTCCTCCCAGTCACTTTGTACAGCGACACAGCAGGCTCACTGAGCCGGGACCAACGACCACCCTCCATTTCTTTAATATTTCAGTTAATGTTACCACCATCTTACTGCATGTTTTCATGAGGACATATTAGAAGCTGCCGTTGATTGGTTTTGTTCTGTTTGAAGCGATGGATGTGTAACTGAACCAGTTCGCCAGGTTACCAACACAGACGAGAAACACCATCTGACATGAAGGCTTCAGTAAAGCGTTTTTGGTTTGTTTTGTCTTTTGCTTAATTTTACCTCATCCGCCTCTCGGTCTTTTCGGTTCTCCTCCTGTCTGTCCACCTCTGACTCCCCCGTCTCCTGATTGCTTAATTTCAAGCTTTTCTTGGCTGTCACTGCCTATATAATCTTACCTCATTACCTCTACTTGGCAATTACAGGAGGTTCGACCTGTTCCCGGTAGAGTTCAGCGGTGTTATTTTGACTGACCCTTTTACAGCGGCTGGCTCTGCCTCGCCATGCTTACTGCCATGAAATTACAACATGACCAAACACTGACTCACTGCGACTTAACAAGCTGCTGGAGCGCTGCGCCACTGCAGCACTCACACCCCGACAAAACAACAAAACACCAAACGCGCCGCACCATCCAATTTGACACCGTCGCAATTAAACCTCTGTAGTCAGACGGGGAGCAGGAGTGAAGAGAGACGACATGAAGACACGCCGTCACGTATGACATGAAGACACGTGTGACATGAAGACACACCGTCACGTATGACACGAAGTCACGTGTGACATGAAGACACGTGTGACATGAAGACACGCCGTCACGTATGACATGAAGACACGCCGTCACACATGACATGAAGACACGCCGTCATGTATGACATGAAAACACACCATCACGTATGACAAGAAGTCACATATGACATGAAGACACACCGTCACATATGACATGAAGACACCGTCACGTATGACATGTAGACACACCGTCATGTATGACATGAAGACACGCAGCCACGTATGACATGAAGACACACCGTAACGTATGACATGAAGTCACGTATGACATGAAGACACGCCGTCATGTATGACATGAAGACACACTCACATGTGACATGAAGACACACCGTCACGTATGATGTAGACACGCCGTCACGTATGACATGAAGCACACCGTCACGTATGACATGAAGACACACCGTCACGTATGACATGAAAACACGCCGTCACGTATGACATGAAGACACACCGTCATTTATGACACGAAGACATACCATCACGTATGACAAGAAGTCACATATGACATGAAGCACACCGTCATGTATGACATGAAGCACACCGTCACGTATGACATGAAAACACGCCGTCACGTATGACATGAAGACACACCGTCATTTATGACATGAAGACATACCATTACGTATGACAAGAAGTCACATATGACATGAAGACATGTCGTCACGTATGACATAAAGACATGTGTGACATGAAGACATGCCATAATGTATGATAAGAAGACATACCGTCACGTATGACATGAAGTCACGTATGACATGAAGACACGCCATCATGTATGACATGAAGACACACCATCACGTATGACATGAAGACACATATTACATAAAGACACACCGTCACATATGACATGAAGTCACGCGTCATGTATGACATGAAGACACGCCATCACGTATGACATGAAGACACACCATCACGTATGACACGAAGACATGTTGTCACATTCGACATGAAGACACGCCGTCACATATGACATGAAGACATGCCGTCAGGTATGACATGAAGACACACCATCACGTATGACATGAAGACACATATTACATGAAGACATGTCGTAACATATGGTATGAAGAGATGCCGTCATGTATGACACGAAGAGACGCCGTCATGTATGACATGAAGACACACCATCACATATGACATGCAGACATGCCGTCACGTATGACATGAAGACACGCCATCACATATGGCATGAAGACACGCCATCATGTATGACATGAAGACACACCATCATGTATGACATGAAGACACATATTACATGAACACACGCCATCTCATATGACATATAGACACGCCGTCATGTATGACATGAAGACACATTACATGAAGACACGCCGTCACATATGATATGAAGACACACCATCATGTATGACATGAAGACACATATTAAATGAAGACATGCCGTCACATATGACATGAAGACACACCGTCACGTATGAACAGCAAGCATGGTCTGGTGTAGACATACATCAAAACATGACGGGCTGTGGGGCACGCACACACACATACACACACACACACACACAGACAGACAGGCAGAGAAAGAGACACACGGACACACAAACAGACAGACACACAGACACACATAAACACAGACACTCACACACAGACAGCCATACAAACAAACAGACAGAAACACAGACAGACACACAGACACACACAGACAGACACATACACGCACACAGATAGACAGGCAGACAGAGAGACACACAAACAGACAGACACACAAACAGACAAGGAAACAGACCCACACACACACACACACACACACACACACACACACACACACACACACACACACACACACACACACACACAGATAGACAGGCAGACAAAGAGACACACGGACACACAAACAGACAGACACACAGACACACACAAACACAGACACTCACACAGACAGCCATACAAACAGACAGAAACACAGAAACACAAACACACAGACAGACACAGACACACACAGACAGACACATACACACACACAGATAGACAGGCAGACAGAGAGACACACAAACAGACAGACACACAAACAGACAAGGAAACAGACACACACACACACACACACACACACACACACACACACACACACACACACACACACACACACACACACACACACACAGAAAGACAGACAGACACAGACAGACACACAGACACACACAAACAGATAAACACACAGAGACACACAGACAGACAGACACATAGATACAGACAGACAGACAGAGACACACACAGACAGACAGTCAGAAAGGCAGGCAGGCAGACAGACAGCTAGACAGGCAGAGAGACAAACATACGTACAGACAGACAGACAGAAAGATACACAAACAGACAAAGAGACAGACAGACAGACAGGCAGGCAGACAGACAGACAGACAGATGCACAGGCAGACACCCACACAAATAGACACACAGACACACAGACACACACACACACAGAAGGACAGACAGACATACAAACACACAGACAGACAGGCAGGCAAGCAGACAAACAGACAGACAGGCAGTTAGGCAGGCAGGCAGACAGACAGACAGGCAGAGAGACAAACATACGTACAGACAGACAGACAGATGCACAGGCAGACACCCACACAAATAGACAGACAGACACACAGACACAGACACAGACACAGACACAGACACACACACACACACACACACACACACACACACACACACACACACACACACACAGAAGGACAGACCCACACCCACACACAGAAGGACAGACCCACACCCACACACACACACACAGAAGGACAGACAGACATACAAACACACAGACAGACAGGCAGGCAGGCAGGCAGACAAACAGACAGACAGGCGGTTAGGCAGGCGGGCAGGCAGACAGACATACTGCAAACACACAGACAGGCAGGCAGGCAGACAAACAGACAGACAGACAGACAGGCGGGCGGGAAGGCAGGCGGGCAGGCAGGCAGGCAGGCAGGCTGGCAGACAGACATACAAACACACAGACAGACAGGCAGACAGACAGACAGACAGACAGACAGACAGACAGACAGACAGACAGACAGACAGACAGACAGACAGACAGACAGACAGACAGACAGACAGACAGACAGTCAAAGGGGGTAAGAATGCTTATTAAAGGAACAGAGTGAAAGCGGAGTAAGGGTCAGACTAGTCTGGTGGAAAGTCAGTTATAAGCCCAGTAATGGGAAACAGTGGGGCAAACCCCACTCCACCCCCACCACACCCCAAAAACCCCTCCTCCGCCTCCTCTCCGTGCGCTTTGCCACAGCTGCCTATCAAAAACTAATATCCTCAAATTTGACGCTGGTGTTGTCCTTTGAAATTAGAAAGAATCTGTGTCTAATGCTATAAGCCAAACCTGGCTACTCTGAACCCTGAACCGCCCCTGATCTCCATCCCCATCCCCCCTCCTCCATCTCTCCTCCTCCGCCTCTCCGCAATTCCTCTGTTAGGTCTGCACCGCTGGGAAAGAGAGACAGAAAAAGAGAGACTGGGGATTTAAAGACCTACTGCTTTTTTTCCTTACTCATCGACCCCCCCGTCCCTTCTCCATCTCGCCCTTCATCACTCCTTCTTTCCCCTTTCAACCCTCCCCCTCCCCTTGCTCCACTTCTCCAGTCATTTTTTTTTTTAAATACAGTAACACAATCTTGGGGAAAAGCGATATAATCTTTTCTAAACTATAAAAGTCAGTCACCCGGAGAAACATCTGCACGGTCAAATTTAAAACAAACTGTCACGGAGTCGGGTGTCCCATAAAGACGGAGAGACGGGTGGGGAGACGGCGAGCAGACCAGAAGGAGAAGCAGGGACACAGGAGAAAGGGAAAAGAGGTTTGGAAAACAGAGGTGGAGAGAAAGGGTGAGAAGGAGGAAGAGAGGGTGAGGGATTTTTTAAAAAGGGAGTTTAATTGTGTCTCACTGCGGCCCCTCCAAAACGTCCAGCTTCCTCACAGCTGCCTGGCAGAAGCACGACACAGCTAGCTAGCTAGCTAGTACTGCCAGGGCCTCCAGGTCTCTAGAGAGTTGCTGAGTCATGAACTTTGCACTGCTTCCCAGGCCGTGGAAGGACCAGCTCGCGTGGAAGACATCATAGTTTGTCATGAGAGGAATAAAATAAGATTAATCAATATATTCATTCATGAAGCAACTCAAATTAACTTGGTTCTGTTTTCTTAGTGAGTCTGTGTGTGCATAGTGTTCATACCTGTGCAAGTCCATGTTGCACGTTTTTGGGTGGGTTTTTTTTTACCTTCTTTTTTTGTACCTGTTTAGCCCCCTCTATCTGCAAACATCTTTACTTCCCTCATGTTTTTGCTCCTTTTTCAGTGCTTCCGAAAACCTTCCCCTGACCAAGTGTAATTTACAGTCAATTCTAGGCGAATATAACACATGAAATCCCATCTTTAATAAAACGTATTTAACCCCTTAATGTCTTAATTAAAAAATTAATTAAATAATTCTATTATTATTAACAATAATAAAAATAAATAATAAGAAAATGAATTAATGAATTCAATCAATTAAAATAAATAATAACATAAAAAATAATAACACATAATTAATTAAATAATTTAATTCAAATTAAACTTAATGGCGACAGTCATGGGTGCCAGTCCATGAATACTGGGATGGCATCCAGCGCGTTACCTGTGCCCCAGAGGGTTAGGGGTTGTGTCAGGGAGGGCATCCGATGTAAAAGTTTGTCAGATCAGTATGCGGATTCACAAGACCATGCTGGATCGGTCGAGGCCTGGATTAACCACGACCAGCATCGGTGCTGCGCGGAAAAGCTGAAAGAAGAAGAAGAATAAAATGTACTTAAACCCCCCCCCCCCTTGATGAAAAGGTCTTCATCTGACGGGGACAAATGTCCTTGGCTACAGACGAGCAGATTGTTTGCCTGGTTTATTCAGAGCTGCAGGACAGTTAGAGGCTGTGCGTGTTGACGTGATGTATGCAAAACGATGTGAAACGGTGCTGCAAACAGGCCTTTACTGCAGGCGCTGTGCTCGAGTGATTCTAGCTAATGCAATCCTGCACATGTCATTCTAATTCCCATGGGTTTCAGGTTTGAACGCCACTGAAGTGCATGCCGAGCAGGGGGTGGCGGGGTGGGGGCAGGTTGGAGGCAGGTTACCTCCTCTACTCTGCCCTGTCTGTTCAGAGCTGAGTGCTGGATTGGTTTAATTGATTTAATGGGGGAGCAGGGAGTCATGGAGGGAGATAGGGAACGTGGCATGCTTTAGGGGAAGTCAAGTGTGTTGTTACATCGCCTCAGCTCCATCTTGGGCGGCTGGTGTGGGTGAGCAGAAACCGCCGGTGGTTGATATGTGAGAAGGCGAACGCGAGTGTGAAATGCACGTTGACTTTTGTGCGTACTTATGCATACGTACATAAATGCACATACACACAAACACACACACTCACTTGTTCTCTACCTACAACACCACACATCCCGCTAATGGCTTGAATAACACCCAGAGTGGTGTGTTAAAGCTTTTGCAAAGTGTATTTGTGTGTCTGTATTTGTATGCGCCTGTGTCTGTGTGTGTGTGGGGGGGGGGTGTGAGGAGGCATCAGCCAGCCCTAATACCAGCCTGAATGGCGTGCCTAATTACTTGGCCAGGAGATAGCTTTTAGCTAAATCACTCCGCCTTGTGAAGAGGCTGTATCAACAGTGACAAGGACCTGAACAATTACATGAGCCCCCCCCCACCCCACCGCCCCCCGCCCGGCAGGTCGGTCCTGCTGCACCGATCCCCGGGATCCGTTATCATCCCTCTCGCCCTGACAATGCTGCTTCCCTGCGCGCGCGCGTGAGAGAGACAGAGAGAGAGAGAGAGAGAGAGAGAGAGAGAGAGAGAGAGAGAGAGAGAGAGAGAGAGAGAGAGAGAGAGAGAGAGAGAGAGAGAGAGAGAGAGAGAGAGAGAGAGAGAGAGAGAGAGAGATTAAGTGACATCGAGAGTGAGCGTGTTATGAAAAGAAAGCGAGATAGAGCACGAGTGAGGTTTGAAGAGAGGATACGGGGGGGGGGTGACAGTGAGAGAGGGAGAGTTGTCAGTAGAGAGCTTACTTATGGTAATGTTTTTCCTGCTCGTCTGTTGTCTTCAGCAGACAGCAGGCTAGCCCTGGGAGAGAGCAGTGTGTGTGTGTGTGTGTGTGGGGGGGGGTGTAGTCGCCATTTAGAGAAGATACAAAAATGTAGGCTGCCCTTTAGAACAAGCGTAATGTTTTCGGTCTGAGCTGCGCCCGAAGAGGAAACACCGAGGGCGGTCTGGCAGGACGTGGAAGCGGGGCAGGCTAGGCTAACTGCTAGCCCATGCAGACCTGCAGTTCCGATAACACCGAGGGCGGTCTGGCAGGACGCGGAAGCGGGGCAGGCTAAGCTAACTGCTAGTCCATGCAGACCGGCAGTTCCGATAACACCGAGGGCGGTCTGGCAGGACGCGGAAGCGGGGCAGGCTTAGCTAACTGCTAGCCCATGCAGACCGGCAGTTCCGACAGTCATACCGGCTGGCGTTCGTTCTCCTGGACAGTGGAATTTTCTGGCTGTGTTGCTAACTGCTTGTTTGTTTGTTTGTCTGTCTTTGTTCTCTCTGTTTTTGTGTGTTCTTGGTGGTGTTGTTTTTGGGAAATGTGGAATGTGTGTTTTATCTTTTGTGTCGCCCGGCTGTGGGCTGGCAGGAAATGTAATTTCGTTTCTTTTGTGTACTTGCGCACACAAGAGAAACGACAATAAATTGTTCCTGATTCCTGATAAAGAGCTTAATATGTGACCAAAAAAACATATACTTGGAATTTATTTATTAAGTAAAGTTAAAGTATATTTCAAGTATATTATATTTAATAGCAATGTACTAGTAGTATACTTGTAAGTATACTTAAGTATAATTTTGTTTAGTATATCTCTGATAAGTACTTAAAAAATAAACTGAAGGCGTACTCACTGATTTTTAATTTAAAATAAGTATACTAATAGCACACTTGATTAAACTACTTTTGTAAGGTGGTGGTGATGAGTAACTGTAAGGTGGTGATGAGTAAATGTAAGGTGGTGGTGATGAGTAATGTAAGGTGGTGGTGATGGGTAACTGCAAGGTGGGGGTGATGAGTAATGTAAGTTGGTGGTGATGAGTAAATGTCAGGTGGGGGTGATGAGTAAATGTAAGGTGGTGGTGATGAGTAACTGCAAGGTGGGGGTGATGAGTAATGTAAGGGGGTGGTGATGAGTAAATACAAGGTGGTGGTGATGAGTAACTGTAAGGTGGTGGTGATGAGTAACTGCAAGGTGGGGGTGATGAGTAATGTAAGGTGGTGGTGGTGGTGGTGATGAGTAATGTAAGGTGGTTGTGATGAGTAAATGTAAGGTGGTGGTGATGAGTAACTGTAAGGTGGTGGTGATGAGTAAATGTCAGGTGGTGGTGATGAGTAACTGTAAGGTGGTGGTGATGAGTAACTTTAAGGTGGTGGTGATGGGTAAATGTAAGGTGGTGGTGATGAGTAATGTAAGGTGGTGGTGGTGGTGGTGATGAGTAATGTAAGGTGGTGGTGATGAGTAAATGTCAGGTGGGGGTGATGAGTAAATGTAAGGTGGTGGTGATGAGTAAATGTCAGGTGGGGGTGATGAGTAAATGTAAGGTGGTGGTGATGAGTAAATGCCATTGCTGCTGGTGCAGTGAATATTCCACGTTGCATGCAAATGCAAACCACAGAAGAGCACCATCCAATGACATGTCAGTAATAGCATGTGGTGCATGTGGTGCATGTGATGTGCTTGTGGTGCATGTGGTGCATGATGCGCGTGTGGTGCTTGTGGTGCATGATGTGCATGTGGCGCATGTGGTGCATGATGCGTTTGTGGTGCTTGTGGTGCATGTGGTGCATGTGGTGCATGGGCTTCACATAAACAGTACACACAGACCAGTTTACATTCTCCCTCCCAGTCATCTGTTCACTTAACAAATCCTCCAAACTCATGAAGTCCCAGTCTCTGTCTCAGTGCCTGCATTTCCTTCTCTTTCTCTCGCTCACTCATGCACAAACACACACATGTGCATATATGCATGCACACAAAAACACACACACACACACACACACTCACACACACACACACACACACACACACACACACACACACACACACACACACACACACACACACACACACACACACACACACACACACACACATGCAGTCAACAGAGAACATAAAAGTCACCGGGGAGCAACTTCACAGTGTCTGAATAGGTCTGATGGAGCAAAGGGGGACACCGGAGGAGACCTTCGACCTCCCAGCCATGACTGACCCACCAGGAGCTGTGAGGAGAGCTCTGGAATACCACAATACCTTTGAGAGACACTAAACAAGCTTCAGGAAGTTAAGAGGAATTAGAGAAGGGGAGGGGAGCTGCTGCTCGTACAAGAGAGGCCGTAAAACATCGTGTAGGAGGCAGAAGTTCTGACACAGAACCAGAAAAGTCAGGGGGAAACCAGTATACAGCTGACATACAAAATCTAGGACTACCTTTGCTGAACTGAAGCATTGGCGGGGGGGGGTTTGCAGCTCCCTCTACTGGTGGGTGCAGCCCCCCCCCCATTAGTGTCAGGTGGCTGTGTAACATCTTAGACCCAACAGTATGCCTAACTTGTCCTAACGTACAAATGCAAATAAACTAAACATACCTTCATTCTCAGCAGTGGGCTGCGTGGGCTGTAGGGCTGTAGGCCTGCGTGGGCTGTAGGGCTGCGTGGGCTGTAGCGCTGCAGGGCTGTAGGGGTGTAGTGCTGCAAGGCTGCAGGGCTGTAGGGCTGTAGGGCTGCGTGTGCTGCAGGGTTGTAGGGCTGTAGTGCTGTAGGGTTGCATGGGCTGTAGAGCTGTAGGGCTGCGTGGGCTGTAGGGCTGCGTGGAAGGTACATTTTCAATAATAAAGTGAGTAAACACTCCATTCCAAATCTGCTACTCATGCGCCTTACAAACAAAACAATGACGTCATACTGTAGCGACCGGGGGAGGCGGTCGCTCTGACTGTCGGTGTTTCTGCGCTGGAGGGGCGCAATGGCTGATGGGACTGTTAATGTTAGACTTGAAATTGTGTTTTAATGATGTGGTGTTCATGTTGTGGTTATTCTTGTGTTGTTGTTTTGGGGGTTTGACTCAGACTCAGCAGGAGACCGGTTACTGACTAACTTACTGTAGGACCGTGACTGGGACTGATGTCCCAGTCACTCGTCACGTTGTTGTCAGTTCTGGTCCGTTCTGACCGCTGTGAACAAAAGAGCACTTCCGGGGTCGTGCGGTGTACGGGGGCAGGGGAGTTGTGATTAAAAAGAGATCTGTGCTTCTCGACTCATTCTTCCACGCCGGCTCGCCACCATACTCTTCGTTTTAGTTGGCAGCCCCCCCCCCCACCTAAATCATCTCCCCGCGCGCCTGAGCTGAAGCGTGAGTTGCAGAGAAATGGTGGGTCCATCATAAGGATTTTGCGTGAGGGTTGTAGGTTTCTAGGCTCTGCTTTGTGACAAACCATATTCTGCTATGATCTGTCAACTATGATGATTTTGAGGATGATTTTGGTTTATTTTGATAATGATTAAGATTTGTAATCTTTTCCGTTGCCTACCAACATGGAAATCGTCGGTTCGAATCCCCGTGCTACCTCCGGCTTGGTCCGGCGTTCCTACAGGCACAATCGGCTCTGTGCATAACTGTAGTTCACTGACTTCCGGTTTCTAAAGCAGCGGTCATACCAGTTTCCTGTTTGTTGGCGTGTGCCGTTGACCATGGCATATTTTTCGCGATGCCTGCAAGATTTACCAGGGGTACCCGTCAACCACATTTATGAGGATAATTTATGAGGATGATTTATGAGGATGAGGATGGATACTCATCCTCATAATTGGGGACGTAACTTGATATGTACAACTTGAAACTTTTCACCCGTCTGCTGGCAGGTGCAGGTGAAAGTGTGTGGACAGTTGTGTGCATGTGGTTGACATTTCTCCATGGTCAATCTTGCAGGCATCGCGAAAAAGATGCCATTGTCAACTGCACACGCCAACAAACAGGAAACAGGTATGACCGCTACAGTTGAAACCGGAAGTCAGTGGACTACAGTTATGCACAGAGTGGATTGGCCGTGTCTGCGGGTGGGAAGCCGGATGTGGGTATGTGTCCTGGTCGCTGCACTAGCGCCTCATCTGGTCGGTCGGGGCGCCTGTTCAGGGGGGAGGGGGGAATAGCGTGACCCTCCCACGTGCTACGTCCCCCTGATGAAACTCCTCACTGTCAGGTGAAAAGAAGCGGCTGGCGACTCCACATGTATCGGAGGAGGCATTAGTCTGCACCCCCCCACCCCCCCACCCCCCCCACCCCGGATCGCAGAGGGTGTGGAGCAGTGGCTGGGACATCTCAGAAGAGTGGGGTAGTTGGACGGGGGAAAAAAGATTTTTAAAAAACCCTTAATCTTGATAATGACAGAGAGGTTAAAGTACGTGTCGGTGATGAAGGGGGTCTGGTTTAACTCGAACCCTGAACTACTCTGACAGGCACAGTATCCATGGCAGGGTTCCTTGACACAGGAACTGAGACACACAGAGACAGTGACGGCTAGAAAGACCAGCATGGGAGATGTGCTGAAGATGTTACGGCAACGAAGCTTCTTCAACCAAACAGAAATTGAATTTAGACTGAGTGCCAGCACAGCGACTGGGAGCCCTGAGTGGGACTCTCTCTCCGCCCTATATGGAGGGAGATGAGTGGAGCCAAGTGGGGTTGGATCACTCGACAACAGCCTGCCCCACCCTATTACCCTCCGAGCCCACCTCTGACCCACCACCACCACCACCACCACATCGACCCTCTCCAACTCACCGCCTTCACCCGCCTCTCTGCCCTCCTTGCACCTTGCACCCTTGCTGTATGGGGTCACACCACCTGTCACACTTACAATGCCACGCCCAACGGCTCTCACTGGGTGAAGAGAGAGAGAGAGTGGTTAGGCCTCTTTCGGGTGGAGGGCCCTGTTATCACTGTGCAGATTTTCTGGGTACACAGATTTAACGTAGCACAGTATAAGATATACACACATGAAGACCAAAAGGTAAAAATAAGTTAAAAGAGAGCTGGAGTACAAAATATTTAAAAACATCTACAGACATTCAGTGGGTAGCCAGGTTCAGGAGGGCAACGGCTTGGGGAAAGAAGCTGTTTTTGAGCCTGGTAGTGTGAGCTCTGGGGCTCCTGTAGCGCCTCCCACAGCGCAGGGGGGGAGAACAGTCCATAGTTGGGGTGGGTGGGATCTCTGCTGATGCTCAGACCCCTTCGAAGGCAGCGTTTGTGATAAATGTCTTGTATGGCTGGGAGCTGGGTACCGGTGATATGCTGGGCCACCTTGACGACCCGCTGCAGAGCTTTCTGGTCTACTGAGGTGCAGTTGCCGTACCACACTGAGATGCAGCTGGTCAGGATGCTCTCTATGGTGCAGTGGTAGAAGTTGGTGAGAATTTTGGGGGGGATAGACGGGCGCTCCTCAGCCTCCTCAGGAAATGCAGGCATTGTTGGGCCTTTTTCACAAGGGCCTGGGTGTTTGATGTCCAGGAAAGGTCCTCGCTGATGTGGACTCCAAGGAATTTAAAGCTGTAGACACCCTTCCCTTCCACCCCACTGATGTGTATGGGGGAGTGGCTGCAGCTTCTAGACCTCCTTAAGTCCACAATCAGCTCCTTCGTCTTCTGCACATTGAGGACAAGATGGTTGGTAGTACACCATGATGTGAGGTGCTGAATCTCGTCCCTGTAGGCCGTCTCGTCATTGTTGGTGGTACAACCTACAACTGTGGTGTCATCTGCAGATTTAACACTTACATTTGAAGGGTGAATTGGCAGGCAGTCGTGGGTAAAGAGGGAGAAAAGAAGGGGACCCAGAACACAGTCTTGAGGGGCACCTGTGCTGAGGGTCAGGGTGGCGGAGGTGTGGTCACCTAACCTAACAGACTGAGGCCTGCTGGTCGGAAAGTCCAGGGTCCAGTTGCAGAGGGAGGGGTTGAGGCCAAGGGAGAGGAGTTTATTGGTTAGTTAGGCAGGGATGATAGCATTGAAGGCAGAGCTGTCATATATGAACAGCACCCGGATGTATGGTCTGCCTAGGTGCAGCTGGTCAGGATGCTCTCTATGGTGCAGTGGTAGAAGTTGGTGAGAATTTGGGGGGATAGACGGGCGCTCCTCAGCCTCCTCAGGAAATGCAGGTGTTGTTGGGCCTTTTTCACGAGGGCCTGGGTGTTTGATGTCCAGGAGAGGTCCTCGCTCATGTGGACTGATGTGAATGTAGTAAATGTCGTGACCCCGAGACACAAACACGAGATTAGGCTCACCCCGCCACATGATGTTGAAAACATGCACAAAACAATACATACAAACACAGACAAAGATATCCGCCCACACACGCGCACACACACACACACACCACACACACACACAGGCACAGCCCTAGTCAGCGGGCTAATGAAATATCTCCATGGTATGGAGTAGATACTTGAATCTCCATGAGCTCTTACCATCCAGTCAGCAGGAGAGCAGGGATGAGGATTTTTTTTTTTACTTTCAGAAAGAGAAAGAGGGCAGGGGAGGTGGGTGAGAGAGGGGTAAAGAGGAGAGAAGAGTGAAAAGTGGAGCGCTTTTGGAGGTGCCCTGGATCTCCCCATGTGAAGGAGGTGCCGTAAGAGGTCTGAGACAATGACACCAGTCAACAACAAGGGCTGGCCTCCCACTTTTTATCCATCTCTTTTCTCTCTTTTCTCTCTCCATCTCTCTCTCTCTGATTCTCTCTCTACCCCCTTCTGCCACTCCCTCTCAGTTGAGAGTGCAACAAGGTGTTTTAACGGTGGTACTGGTGTGTGTGTGTAGGGGGGGGGCTTTGGGGGTGTGGGGCAACACACTCACAGTAGTCTCTCTCTCTCTCTCTCTCTCTCTCTCTCTCTCTCTCTCTCTCTCTCTCTCTCTCTCTCTCTCTCTCATAGCACAGCGGCATCATTGTAGGGGGCTACTTATCTGAATGATTACCCCCAATTAGATCAATGCTCAGGGTAGGTGAAAACAGACAGCTATCTGTGGGTGGGGAGTGTGGGGGTAGACCAGTAGAAGGCAAAAGGCAAAGGAATAAAAGGAGATGATGCTGAGAGGAGGGGTAGACCGCAGAGGAGGGGAGAGGGTGATGATGAGGAACCCACAGATACACACAGGGAACTAACTATCAGCAGTGGGGTTAACACTTTGTCTGGTTCCACAACCGAATGATGACGTATTCCACGGTGGCCCTTTAGAATTTTCTCTGTTTCCGGTTCGATTCACCGCGCACGGTTCGAATCCCCGTGTTATCTGCGGCTTGGTCGGGCGTTCCTACAGACACAATTGGCCGTGTCTGCGGGTGGGAATGTGTCCTGGTCGCCGCACTAGCGCCTCCTCTGGTCGGTCGGGGTGCCTGTTCGGTAGGGAGGGGGAACTGGGGGGAATAGCGTGATCCTCCCACGCGCTACATCCCCCCTGGTGAAACTCCTCACTGTCAGGTGACAAGAAGCAGTTGGCGACTCCACATGTATGGAGGAGGCATGTGGTAGTCTGCAGCCCTCCCCGGATCGGCAGAGGGGGTGGAGCAGGAGGGAGTGGGGTGATTGGGCAAGTACAATTCGGAGAAAAAGGAAAAAGGGGGGGGTAAAATAATAATAGAATAATAATTTTCTGTGCTTCTGCATAAATTTGCCCTACACTGTGATCAGAGCTTAGTTTGAGTCCTAAAACTAGATAAAGAGAACCCAATTAAACAGATCAAACAAAAACACTGTGCTTTTTCATTTATTCATTGAGCAAAATCATCCAACAATAAATATCTTTTTTGAAATAGTGTGTTTCTGGTAACTCTTGATCGGTCCTGCACATCAGCTTGGAGGAATTTGATCCATTCCTGCTTACAAAACTCAATGATGTTGGCAGGTTCCCTTGCATGAACGTCTGTCTTCAGGTCCTGCCACAACATTTCTACTGGGTTAAGGTCAGGACTTTGACTCGGCCACTCCAAAACATTATATTTCTTCTGCTTTAACCTTCCATTTGCAGACTGCCTTGTGTGTTTAGGGTCGTTGTCTTGCTGCTTGACCCACTTTATATTGAGCTTCAGTTCGTGGACCCGACGCACTGGCATTCTCATGCAGAATTTTCTGGTACAATCCAAAATTCATAGTTCTGTCAGTGATGGTAAGCCGTCCCGGTCTAGAGGCAGCAAAGCAGCCCCAAACCATGATAGTGCTCCTATATTTGAATGCAGTGTTTGGTTTTTTGCTAAATGCTTCTCGTTTGAACCAAAAACGTTCTATTTCGGACTCATCCTTCCACAGAACAGTCCTCCAATAGCCTTTGGGCTCATCCATGTGGTCTGTAAGATCAGTGGTCTGCAAGATGTTGTTCAGTGTCTTGATGCATGCTCAGTAAGTAAGAAAACCAAAGAAGGTTGGATCAGCTCATCTGGATACGGCATTTACTGACGGGTACATTTCATCACTCAGTGGATGTAGCACATTTCACCACCACATTCACTCTGTGGACAACCACATCAAGTTCACCAGGGAGGAGGTGAAAAATGACAGGTCAGCCTTCTCACACTGGAAAATTGCTATTGGTGATGGAGGACCTTTGATTGTTGGTGTTTACTGTAAACCAACACGTACCGATCAGTACTTAAAGTTTGACTCTCATCATCCCCTGGACCACAAACTAGGAGTCATCAGGACGCTGTACCACCGAGCTGACAACATCCCCACCGACACAGTGGCACCGACACAGTGGGAAGGGGACAAATCCCACATGAAACAGGCCCTGGTTAAGTGTGGTTATCCTAACTGTGCATGTGTCAAAGCCAGTAAGACGCCCAAATAGTGCACCAGCCAATGGAAGAGAGGAGAAGGACCACAGCTGCGTAAATGTAAACCAGTAGTGAGTCCGTATGTGTCGGGAGTGTCGGAACAGTTGAGACACGTACGTTCTAAACACCGCGTCTTAGTTGCTTCAAAACCCCAAAACACGCTGCACCAGAAGTTGGTCCACCCAAGGATCGGGTCCCCGGCACAAACAGAGCAATATAGTGTACACTGTTGAGTGCCAGGAGGATTGCAGTGACTTGTACATCGGGGAAACAAACAGACGCTGGCCAAGAGAATGGCACAACACAGAGGAGCTAACATGTCAGGCCAGGACTCCACAGTCTACACCATCTACAGGCCAGGACTCCACAGTCTACACCACCTACTAGCCAGGACTCCACAGTCTACACCATCTACAGGCCAGGACTCCACAGTCTACACCAGCTACAGGCCAGGACTCCACAGTCTACACCACCTACAAGCCAGGACTCCACAATCTACACAACCTACAAGCCAGGACTCCACAGTCTACACCACCTACAGGCCAGGACTCCACAGTCTACACAACCTACAAACCAGGACTCCACGGTCTACACCATCTACAGGCCAGTGGGCACTCTTTCAAGCATGAGGATGTGGACATCCTGATAGGGAGAACGTTGGTTTGAACAGGGAGTCAAAGAGGCCACCTATGTGAAGAAGGAACGACTATCCCTGAACTGGGGGGAGGGGGGGCTAAGAGTACATCTGTCACCATCTTACAGTGCTGTGACTGCAACTTTCCCCGATCCTCTGTGAATAGTACACCATTGTAACTGTAGTTAATGGTCACGCCCATATTTGCATATGAAACGGATCGTTGGTTTGGGTTGTTATGCCACTCTATTGATTATAAGGGTGGGATACCTGCAGTCAGTTTAGACGGAAGAGGTCACTCAGATGAGTGATGAAACGTATCTGTCAGTAATCATATCTAGATGACCTGATTCAACTTTCCTCGATTTTGTTCAGAGTTTCCCTGGTGGTGGACTCATGGACACGGACCTCAGCCAATGCAGGAGAGGCCTGTAGATCCTTAGATGTTACCCTAAGGTTTTTTTGTGACCTCCTGGAATATTATACGCCTTTCTGGACGAACACTCCTGGGGAGAGTCAAAGAAGGTGTTGAATTTCTTCCATTTGTACACCACCTGCCTGACACTGGATTGGTGGAGCCCAAACTCTTTAGAAATAGTTTTGCAACCTTTTCCGGCCTGGTGAGAATCAACAACTTTTTTTCTGAGGTCCTCGGAAATATCATTTGATCGAGGCATGGCAACTCCACAAACCTGTGTGGTGAAGACCAGACGTTGATTGTGAAGACCCAGGTTTATGTTCTATCAATAGGTCAGGGCCGGCTAAACTCACACCTGAATGTCACTCCATTGATTGAAACACCCGACTCCAATCACCCCTTTAAAAGAAGCGATAATCCCAGAGGTTCACATACTT